>NC_132896.1:33182874-33227876 GCF_030463535.1 Salminus brasiliensis | reverse complement strand
TCAGGTGAAGGTGAAGTATTGAGCAGGAGTGTGTGTGTGTGTGTTTTGTAGTGGACACTTTCATGTGTTTGTGTGTTATTGATTTCAGTGTTGTGTGGAGTATGTGTGTGTGTGTGTGGCGTGTGTGTGTGTGTGTGTGTGTGAGAGAGGGAGGCAGGGATCAATGTAAAATGGGTTTGAGTAGCTAATGGAGATTAGTGAAGGTGTGGTGAAGAACTTTTCAAGCTTCGCTTTCTCTCTCTATCTCTCCCTCTCTCTCTTTCTTACTCTCTCCTCCCTCTCTCTATCTCTCTCTCTCTCTCTCTCTCTCTCTCTCTCTCTCTCTCTCTCTCTCTCTCTCTCTCCCTCTCTCTCTTCTTACTCTCTCTCTCTCTCTCTATCTCCTCTCTCTCTCTGTCTCTCTCTCTCTCTCTCTCTCTCTCTCTCTCTCTTGTCTCTCTGTCCTGTGTGTATCGATTCTTAGTGACACTCACACACATTTAAAACTGACAAAGAGGCACTTGCCCCCAAAATCAGGACACATAAGGACACACACATGCACACACATAATATATATAGTAACTATATATATAACTATGTAGTGATATATATAGTAACTAACTAAATAAAGAAAAATAATAATAAATAATCGAATAAAATATATAAGAAAATAATAATAAAATAATAAAAAATATATATTGCAATCAAATAAACAAATTGTTATAAATTAATAAATGACCTAATTAGTGAATGAATTATTGAACAAAATAAATAACAAATGGTGCGATCCAATGAATAAATAAATAAAAAACAAATACATATAAATGATAAATAAATTAGAATTACTGAACAAAAAATAAATGTATAATAGAATATGGTAAATAAATACAAATAAATAAACACATGAAATAAATAAATAAATAAATAAATAAATAAATAAATAAATAAATAAATACAATAACAAAGGATCTGATGGACGAATTAACAGATCAACGTAATATTCAACACCATAAACAAGCGAATTTACAAACAAACAAACAAATAAATAAATATACTACTGCTTTTAAACAAACAAACAAACAAACTACAGGTCTACAGAATCATCATCAGTCGTGATTTCAGACTCCTCAGTGCCGGCTGTAGGCAGAGCGGAGCTGCTGAGCGTTTCGAGGGTAAATAACCTGAAAGTATGTGTGTTTTTTTTAATATCTGTAATAATTACGCTGCTAAAATTTTTGACAGATTCATTCGAGATGCAGCTCCGAACGGCGAAGACGTGCCTTGAGAGTGGAGGCTCGGCTCAGCTTTAAAAAATAAACAAAATTGTGCGGCGAGCGCTCAAATCAAAGAGGAGGAGGATCATCATAAATTGATAAGGAGACACACGCAAACGATGATTTACATACTTCGCTCTGTCTCGCTCCATTATGAAGGAGCCGGCGTGGAGCGGCGAGCGCGATCGGCACACAGGGGAGATTAAAGCTGGATAAGAGCAGAAAACGTGTTTACAAATTAATAGAGGGGTAAATATTTACAAGTGGGCTCACTTAAGATAGGGGGGTGAATAATTGAAGGCTCTCTCTCACGCTTGTCAGCGGCTGTTGTGATGAGATGGAGAAAAAGCCCTGAAGCTAAAAGCTGGAGCCGGTTTTATGTCTTAATGGCGCTGCTTTACTCTGCAGTTTAACATTCATCTCTCTTTGTTTGCGTCTGTTGTTTGGAACGGGGGCTTGATATTAAACTGATCTGACAGTTGTGTTTTTCATTCTGTAAACACACACACACACACACACACACTTTGTGTAGGCCTCAGTGAGGTGTGCAGTAGAGGAAGAAGCAGAGCAGAGGGAGATTATGCCCACCCATCAGTCAAGCTACCGCTAACAATTCAACAAAGGCCTGCATTTCATCGCTTTCCACAAAAATGTGCATCTCAATTTTGATGTTTTATTTATTTTCCTACGTCGTCTGAACACACCAACTGTTCCTCCCATCGTGTCAATATCTCACTATGTGAGTGGACCAATAGAAATGCTCCAAAACACCTTTGAAATCCTGCCCCCAATTTAGATATTTACATACACTCAAATAAAGCTCCTAGAAAGGGCTCTTTGAGCATTTTTGGCTCCATTGGTTTAACTATTGGTTTACTATTCACTATGTGTCCAAATATTTTTGGACACCCCTTCTAACCTATTGCACTGACACAGATGCACACGCAAATGCACACACTCCCACAGCTTGCCTAGTCCCTGTAGAGAAGTACTGCCAATACAATAGGACTCCTCCTACTCCTACTCCTATGAACCTATTGGCACCATGCTGCCTAATAATGCCAGACGTGGGCTTATAGAGGGGTGTAAAGCCCCCCAGCTTTGAGCTGTGGAGCAGTGGAGGAACTCTGTGTTCTCTGGAATGATGGGGGGGCCTAGGTTCATCCTTTTCATGGCTTTTCCCCGTGTTGGAAGAGCTGGGAACAAGCTGTTTTCGAGCCAAGGAACAGTCCAGAGAACCGATCTCTGGTCCTCCTGAAATGGGTAGTCTGGAGTCTGGAGACTGTCCTGGCCACCAGCCATCACTTTAGGAATGACGAGGGGAGAGAGAGCGCCATCTACCCACCAGGAGAGAGCACGGCCTATACTGCTCCCTCTGAATCCGGCTGCTGATGGCAATGTGGTTTAGTGGCAGTGCATTAGACAGTCACCTTTACACTCCTGTGATCCTTTGCAGCCCTGACCCCTTCCTCACCCCCAATGTAAGTCACTGTGCATGACCTTCACGTATGTAATGCCCCACATACTCCTCGTTATCATTGCAGGGCTGACCGTCCTTCCCAGGCCTGTTTGGTTTTCAGTGTCCATTTCCTCCTCATCTAAGCTGTCCTCATCCTCCCACGTTTCTCACTTTCCTTCACAGTCATTTACTCGTCAATCGAACTCACTCTCTTCCCTGGTTTTAATGGTTTCTTTTTTTTTTTTTTTTTTTTTTTTGCTCATTAGAGTCTGAAACTGAAGTTTCTGAGAGTTGAGTTACTGTGAGCTCGTTCTTTTGCAGTGCTGCTCTTTTACGCTTAAGCATTTCTCGTGCCAGACTCTCCTACATACAGTGTGTTCTATACTGGGGTTAATCCAGAGCTAATCTACATACTGAAGCCCTGTTCAGACGGGACTGGCTTTACACTGCGAGGTGGACTACTGTCATTGTACCACAGGGCGTCCGTAAAATTATGACCGATTTACACAGAATAAGAAATCTGCAGAGTTAACAGCTTGTCTAGTCCCTGTAGAGAAGTACTGCCAATAGAATAGGACTCCTCCTACTCCTACTCCTATGAACCTATTGACACCATGCTGCCTAATAATGCCAGGCGTGGGCTTATAGAGGGGTGTAAAGCCCCCCAGCTTTGAGGAGCTGTGGAGCAGTGGAGGAACTGTGTTCTCTGGAATGATGGAAGGATGGTGGAGCTCCATCTAATCTATAAGAAATCTCGGCATAAGTGACTGAGATGGGAGGGGATGCTGGACTCACGCTCTGCCGTCAGCGTGATGATGACCTGAACCTGATCTTCAAACCCACTTATAGTAAAATAAAGTAGCTACGTAGCAAATTAGCAGCTACATGTTTGTAACCTGTATGAAGGCCATAAGCTACGCTGTCAGCAGCGTCCCACCTCTGAACAGTCCGTCGGCTCGTCTTCTGGATTTAACTGGACTTTAGCACATACCTGAATGACCCTGAGGTGTCTATGCTAAGCTAAACACCTCCTCGAGCACCTCCTTACCTGAGAACATGCCAAAAACTCATTTTCCACTGGATGGGATGGAATATTTACCCATATGTCCGTTCACACTGGGTTAATAGAACCCGAGGGTATTTTTACGGCTCGTTTTACAGAAGCTAAAAGACCCCAATAGGGCGCAATGCTGTTAATTATTAGGTAGTCTTATCTTAACACCCACCAGAATTCCTTACAATATTTTATTACTATTATTGGTCATGGCTGTCCACTTAGTAGCTCTGAAGGCATCCTGAAAGTCCTCTTCCTTGCACATCATCCTGTTCAAATCAGCTTACAGATGCAACTTAGCTCAGTTTGGACAAAAGTATTGGGACACATGCTCATTTATTGTTTTTTTTTTTCAAGATTTTTGAAGCATTGCTATGAGGATTTGATTGCAATCAGTGACAAGAGCATCAGAATGTTGGATAATATAATCACCCCACCTCATCATCCCCAGCTCCATAATGTATCCCTAATTTATCCCATTCATTATATCAGAGAGCATAGTTCCCCAATGCTGGGGGCTTTATACCCCTCAAGCCCATGCCAGGCTTTAGACAGCATGGTCCCAATAGGTTCATCCCTATCCCCAACTGCACAGCACTGCTGCACTGCTCCACAGCTCAATGCTGGAGGGGTTCATGGGTTCAGAGGTGCATGGCCTTTATCTGCTCCAGAGGGTCCTATTCTATTGGCAGTACTTCTCTACAGGGACTCGACAAGCTCTGTGCATGTGTGTGCATTTGCACATCTGTGTCAGCAATGGGTGCTACTTAAAGCAGCTGAATGCTTCATTAGAAGGCGTGTCCACAAATATTTGGACATATAGTGTAGTTCAGATGAGCACAATTGCTGGTTACTAGCGCAGCCATTTCTGCCCTTTGCTAGGTGTTCTCCTAGGTGCATCCCTGGGGTTACTGGGGTGCTCCATGAGAACCCGGAGAACGACCGGATGAATGCTGTGGAGGCCCAGAGTCCAGAGTGTGCTTGGACGTATGCGTGACTTTGATCATCTGAACCCTGGAGATCAGACCAGTTAACCCTATATTACAGTGGGTAGTGTAGTGGATAACAACACTGCCTTCCCCGCGGGTTCAGTTCAATGCTCCAGCCTGGCAACCGGCTCAGCTGGTGTGCGTGGGTGACTTTCCTGAAGCGTGTATCATTTGTTTAAGATGTCTAACAGGCCGCTGCACTAATAATTAGAGTCCAAGCTCACTGTTGGCGCTACACTGCAACTTGGAGTGGTTGTATGCTGTTGCATCATGCTCTGGGAAGAGACCTCTGAGATGCTTGTTGGGTTTGTTTGGGGTATTTTTTTTTTTCAGCTTTAACTGGCTTCTCTGTGTGTTTGCAACTAAAAGTGCTCAGCATATGATCTTGCTCAGCGGAGCTCCAGCAGTGCTCGATTTCTGCTCATGTACGAGAGCTTGTTGTGCATCCGCTAAAAGGTCGATGTGTTGCTGCTCACTGAGCCGCCCGAGGCAACCCATCAAAAAAATAATCCTGCGTTTTATTTATATAGCGTTTTTCTCAAATCTCAGGGTCACGGTACAGAGGGGCGCCGGAGTCGGAATCTCACCTCCTGCCGTTGACTGCGATGACAGCCAAGGGGTTGACGGACAGCAGACCCTGACGGGCGGCAAGGCGAGGAAATCCTGCGCCATCGTGTTCATCAAGTTTCACCAGGTGTGAACTTTTTGAAGTGCTCGGATCGCATCAAACCAATCAAACCAATAGGAGCCTGGAGTTCAGTCAGTCAGGCTGATGTGGACAAAAGTATTGGGACACCTGCTCGTTCATGGTTTCCTCCGCAAATCAAGCGAAATCCTGCTTCTGTTGGAGTGACTGTCTCTACAGTCCAGGGAAGAAGGCTTTCTACCAGATTTTGGAGGAGCATTGCTGTGAGGATTTGATTGCATTCAGTGACAAGGGAGTTCGTGAGGTCACCCCCCCCCCCCCCGACACCCTTCATCCTCATTCCCATCTGCTCAGCACAGCTCAATGCTGGAGGGGTTCATGGTCTTTATCTGCTCCAGATAGTCCTAATCTATTGGCAATTACTTCTCTACAGGGACAAGCAGTGTGTGTGTGTGTGTGTGCCAGTGGGGCAGCAGTGGGGGCAACTTAACGTAGCTGAATGCATTCATTAGAAAGGCTGTCCACAAATATGTGGACACACACACGTGTGTATATATACAATCATATTAGATTATTATGACCTCCCCTGGTTTGGGATGAACTGGGACCAGTAAATGAGCCCCACTCACCATAGTAGTTCGATAATTCCAGACTGTATCCATATTCCATCTGTTTCTCTGTAGACTTTGTTAGTTAGCCTCCTTTCACCCTGTTCTTTAGGGGTCAGGACCCCCCAGGACTGACCACCACAGAGCAGGCTGTAGTATTTGGGTGGTGGGTCTATTGTCTCCCTAAGCACATAACTCAGACTCTATGGTCTACGCTCATACATCACCATACAATTAACCTACTAAACACACACACACACACACACAAACACACACACACACATACACACACACTCACAGCCACGTAAACGCAGCAGACATCCCAGGCCATTTGGAGAGCACAGTTATGGTCCAACGTCACATAAAAGCCCTGAAAGATGCAGCGTGAGAGTGCAGTAAATGTTCAGGTGTATGGATGGGCTCGTTATTAGCGTGGTACAGGGGTACAGTATGAAGGAGGCAGTCTGCCGGCATGATAAACAGGCCTAGAAAGCCGTCTGTAATTGATTGCATACTGGATCTGGAGAACTGAGCATTTTTATGTCTCCCTTTTCAAAATAATAACCTCTAGAAGTGAAGATTAGTCAACCTCGCTCTCTCGCCGTCTCAGGCTTCCTCAGGCTCGCTCTCTCTGATGGCATTGGAAGGAATTATTTGAAGGATTAACCTGCATGAAACAAAAAAAGCTTAGCATCCTCCCTCATTTTAATAATGCGTATTGAGATTATCTCTGTTATTATTGTTATGAGAAAGGCCAGACAACATCTGCCCTGCCCTTCTCTCTGCGCTACCAATTTGATGCAAACAGCATGCACGCACCCACCAGAAACACACACACACACACACACACACAGTATGACGTCTATTCAGTTTTGAGAACACAGTACATGTAATACAAAAATATGTAATAATACACACTGGTACCGAAGAACACAGACCACAGAGCACATGGGAGACCTACTCAATATTAATATTAGGCAGGTGGTACTATTATGTTATGGCTGATCTGCATGTGTGTATATATATATATATCAGGCAATATTATTATTACAGGCCTGATATATGCCTAATATAATGAATGCCTTGGAGTAAAAATGCCATTGACATCCATTGAATATTTCTTGCTTTAGAGAGCTTGCCATCTTGCCTTACAGTGACATTATATATATATATATATATATATGTCACTGTTACGCAAGATGGCAAGCTCTCTCTAAATGTGTGTGTGTATATATATATATATATATATACGTTCAGAAGCTATCACACACACACACAGTCTTATATACTTTAATAGAAAGGTGTGTGTGTGTGTTAGAGTAAGAGAGAGCGAGAAAGAATTACTGTCCTCTTCCAGTGACCTTCCCGGGCAGTGTTCTGTGTCTATATTTTGTTGTAGTTGAGATGGAAAGTCGTTTGCTGTGTGTCAGCAGGGCAATAGTGTGTGTGACTTTATGGCTGTCATGAAATCCCCATTTACATATTATTACCGCCAAAGCTGCGGCATAAAGGTTGTGACCCCCGAGGTACGGGCCTGTACACCACACTGCACTGCTGTAAGAGAGATTAGCATAGGCTAAACGCCGCGCTGCCCCATTTACACGAAGGCCGATCTCGCTTTTGAGTGATCATCAGTCAGAATGTATCTGATTGACAGGTGCAGATGTTGCCAACCCTCATCCAGCTCTTCCAATAACTTTTAAATCTACACCTGTTTGCAGCCTTTTATATTATATCCCCACCCACTAATAAACCAGGTCTGCCAGTATTGCCAAAATTCAACCCTCACAGTATTAATTTAACACTAGCAAATTTGACATCTACATATGTCCAGATGTTTGTGGACACCCCATCTAAGAAATCCGTTCACCATTCACTGCATACTAAGTTGCACCCATAGCTGAAACAGATGTGCAAATGCATGTGCTCACACAACTTGTCTCATAATGAACCAACTGGCACCATACCTAATGCCAGGCATGGGCTAGAGGGATACAAAGGCCCCCAGCATTGAGCTAAGGACCACTGGAATGATATATGGTGCTCCATCTAATACTTTTGGGATCAGCTGGGGAGTTGACTTCACTAACACTCTTTCTGCTAAATGTAATCAAATCCTCACAGCAATGCTCCTCCAAAATCTAGCAGAAAACCTTCTTCTCAGGACAGTAGAGACAGTTACTCCAACAAAAGCAGGATGAACTCATTTTTAATTACCTTGATTCAGAAGAAACAATGAAAGAGCAAGCGTCCCAATACTTTTGTCCAAAAATTATGCTTAACTTTTAATGGAAATCAGGGGAAAATGATTTTATTCCAAATTATTTTGAATTAATGTATGTTGGAACCCTTCCAAGCCCCCTTTTTAAAAGCATACTATAAATCTAGGCTGTGTAGTTGAAGTCTGGAGCTTCTCACTGGACTCTGAAGTCCTAATGTCCTCAGTACACACTTACAGATGCCTCCTATGGACGGTCTTTCGCTTGCTCTAGAGTAACAAGCCAAGACGGCTGCGGCTGTCCTTTTTAGACCTGTTATTTTGACTCTCGTCTCAAAAACATTGACTCGGTTTCTGGAGATGATAAGGTGTCAGTCTTGACTGAGGTTGCCCTCTCAGCTAAATATGGTATGACCTTTTGTGTGTGTGTGTGTGTGTGTGTGTGTGTTAGTGTGTGTGTGTGTTAATTTGTCTGTTTGCGTGTCTTTCATTGCCTGAAAGTGTGAGCGGAGCAAACGTCTGGTTTTCACCCTCATTACTGCGATATTCCTCCTACCTTTTACAGTTGTCTGTTCTCCAGAGGCCCAGTATGTCACCTGCAGCCCGTGGCCAGGTCACTGTCACTACCCATAAGCATGCCGGTGTGATCCGCCTAACAGACGCACACACACTCCATTAAGCTTGCTAGTGCGGTGCCCTTTTTGCAGGGTTAAATGTCTCCAGCAACCCAGGGAGGAAACAGCAGCTGAGGAAATTTGGAGCGGCTAACCCTGAAATTGACCCGAGGTAAAGAGGCATGTTTACAGCGTATCTCAGGCCGGGCTGTGATTGCACTGACGTTGCTACTGTATTAATTACTGCTGTGTGTGGACAAACTCAGATTTACTATAAACAGAGAAGACCAACAGAATTGTACAGAATTGTATATTCAGCTTATTGTAGCTTATGTAGAAATAGACTGTAGACCTATAGAACTCCAGAGTTATTTCACCATAAATTCGTTGAGTGTTACAATGAAGGAGCCGGTTCTCTGCAGAGATAAAGGGTTCTTTGGATTGATCAGTGGAAGGGTTCCAACATAAAATAATCCTAAATTATTTGTAATTAAATTATTTTCCATTGATTTCCATTGCAAGTTAAGAAGAATTTTTGGACAAAAGTATTGGGACGCCTACTCTTTCTTTGTTTCTTCTGAATTCAAGGGAATTAATTTGCAGTTTATCCTGCTGCTAACATGTAATTACATAGGAATTAATTCTGTATCTACTAGTCTACACTTCTGTTTCAACTTTTCCATCAAAAAAAGACAAAATAAATGGAATTGTGATGTTTACTATTTCCCTAAGTAAAGATTGCATGCACAGCAATTACCCCATCCTCAAATCAGTCAAAATAAAAAACGTTTTCTTTCTATAAACAACTGTGGTAGGGATTGGAAGTTTAAAATATGCGGATTGGGCCAGTTTTTCTGCTGGAGGTTTCTAAATGGGGCTGAGAAGGTGTTGGCAAAGTCTAAGTTCAGTACCCAGCAATGCCACACCAATCCATGACTTGGAATTTCTTTTTTTTGTTTTCCTGGACAGTAGAGGCAGTTACTCCAACAAAAGCAGGATAAACTCATTTTTAATTACCTTGATTTCAAAAGAAACAATAAAAGAGCAGGTGTCCCAATACTTTTGTCCAAACATTCTGCTTAACTTATAATGGAAATCAGGGGAAAATGATTTTATTCCAAAATAATTTTGAATTTATTTATGTTGGAACCCTTTCAGGCACCATTTCTAGGCTGTGTAGTTAAAGTCTGGAGCTTTTCACAGGACTCTGAAGTCCTTGGAGAAGGTGCTGTCTCCTAATGTCCTTAGTACACACTTACAGATGCCTCCTATGGTCGGCCTTTTGCTTGCTCCAGAGTAACAACGTTTTTTTTTTTTTTTTTTGTCACCGACATGTTTTTGTAATATAACAATAAACAATGGAGTAGACATGGGTTTGACATTTCACCCTGGGGGTTAAACAATGCTTTCAGGAACCAACTATTCAGATTGGACCAGTGTTTACTGCTGTAGGTTCCTGAATGGTGTCTAAGTGTTGGCCCTGTGCGAGTTCAGTCACCGGCAATGCCACACCAATCAATGCCGTGGAGTCCAAACCAGTATAACCATCCAAACTGTCCCCCATCATCATTTCATCATTCAGCACAACCCTCTGACCCTGCTGACCCTCTATAATTATAAATAAGTAAATAAATAACATGTATTTCATGGAGGGCAAATCAGTGGATTAAGACGTGATAGTGGTTTGGTATAGGACGCAATATCAAAAAAGTGTCAGCAGTGTGGTTCTACCTCTTCTGGTTAGAAATGCACTTCACTGTACACTGCTGGGCTCTCAGGCTAACAGTAAAAAGCCCCCAAACCCAGGGACAGGATTTCCCCATACAGCGTTCCCCATAAGAATTCACTTAAACTGCCCCATCTGCAAATCGTGAGAGAAGGAATAACCACTTAGAACATCAAGGCATAGTGTTAAGTCCATGAGGCTGAAAATGAATTAAGCGGCCGACAATCAGTTGACCTTTCAAATCAAAATGAACTTGTAAGGAAATCAGAGAGAACCGTTCCGCAGGAATGCACACTCGTAGCTATTATGTGATACGGGTAATAGACCCTGAAAGCTACCGAGCACATTTCTGACCTGAATTCCAGCACAGTCTGTGTGTCACGACTCCGCCGAGTACCTCAGAGGTTCTGGACTCCATGTCCCATAGTCCCTTGGGTGACCGTAGGAGTGATCACATGCGCCTACCATCCTTCCACGTTCCCAGTCACCCGATTATACTAATTGTTATGGCCTGTGTCTGCTCTCTAGTTTGGTATAGAAGCCCGGGCTTTAGTTCAGGCTGGTTTCAGGTGAAGTATTGTATCTATTCTGGTGAACCCCTGAGCGTTATTTTCTGATTGGTTATTTCCTGTGTGACTTCTTGCCTTTGTATTTTCGACCTTGTTTTTGTGTCTTGGCCTTCGGACACTTTGGACTACGAGTTTGCCTTGACCATTTGAATGTGTTCCTTTCCTCTGTTTAGTATCTTTTGCCTTCCAGAAAGTGATCCTTACCTGTTTTGTGGCTACGAATCTGGACTACGATATTTTTATTAAAGCTTTTTTATTTTTTCATTTCCCTTCTGCGAGTGCCATTTATATGTATGGAGATCAACAGGACTGTATATTGTACACAATTGTATATTCAGCTTATTGTAGCTTATGTAGAAATAGACTGACCCATAGAACTCCAGAGTTATTTACGTCAATTTTACCGCAAATTTGTTGAGCGTTACAATGAAGGAGCAGGTTCTCTGCCGAGTTAAAGGGTTCTTTGGATTGACCAGTGGAAGGGTTCCAACATAAAATAATCCAAAATTAAGAAAAGTTTTTGGACAAAAGTATTGGGACATATGCTCGTTGCTTTCCGGAAACTGATCCTTGCCTGTTTTGTGACTATAAATATGGACTACGATTTTTTTATTAAAGTTTTTTTTTTTTTATTTCCACTCTACAAGTGTCTGAATTGGAGTGACACGTTACACTGTGAGCATTCCTCGTATCTGTTCTCAGACAGTATTTAAGCATGTTTAATTCTCAGAAGTCCAGAAGTTAGCACCAGAAATGATTCCAAACGTGCACCTTGTTGAACCTAGCAGAGAAATTCCTTGATTTTGATTTTGTGAATTTGTGAAGATCTAATATGATCCAAAGCTAATATGATAACAAGCTTAGTATGTGCTTCCTCTGCTGGACACGAAGCTGTGGAACTTCTGATTATGCAACAGCATTGGAGTTCCTTGAAGTTGTTGAATAAATGTGAATGTCTGGAACGGCCTGGACAAAGTACTGACTTAAACCCTATTGAAATGCAGTGGCAGGACCTGCATATTGCCATTTATATGTATGGAGGCTGGAAAATGTGTCTGAACAGAAGTGGTTCTGCAGTGGAGTTCAGATTCAGAAGAATGAAAAGGGTTCTGCAAAGGCAGTGGTTCTATATAGAACCATGTACACTCAAAGAACCATGCTTTGGGTGCTTAAATGGTTTTCCTGTTCAAAGGGTTATTTGCATTGGTGGGAACCTACAGATAGCTCTATATAGAACCTTTTTAACATGAGCAATAGCATCATAAAAGGCTCTACAAGTCAGGTCATTGGTACATGAGCTGGAGCTGAAGTGTAGGTGGGTACTGCAACAGGACAATGATCCAAAGCACACAAGCAGGTCTAACTTGAAGTGGTTGAAAAAATGTAATTATCTGGAATGGCCTGAACAAAGTACTGACCTAAACCCTATTGAAATGCAGTGGCAGGACCTGCATCTTGCCGTTTATATGTATGGAGGCTGGAAAATGTGTCTGACTGGAGCAGTTCTGCAATGGAGTGGATGGTGGAGTGTGGGGCTATCAAAAAAAAGGGGCAATCACTTTTTCACACTTTTTAAAATAATAAATATACAACCATAACATTAGCACTATATAGTACACTCATACATGTACTATATAGACCCCTTTTTGTCTACAGTGTAAATTACTAAATGACTGCATTGTAGGTGAAGTTGTTGAAGGTAATAGAGGTCTGGACTCATTTGTGGGGTCGTGTATGCAGATCTATAGTTCTGCAGTATCTAAAAATCTATAATTCCCCACATGCATGTCAAATCTGTGATGTTCCTGCCTGATGGATAGGGGAAAAAAGCTCCATGTGAGCAGCTAACAAAAAAAGGACATAGAGTCAAACATGACAGTGCTTGAATAAGCCTTTTTAAAGCGTATACTTGACAGGCCCATTATCCAGAAAGGCAGTGCTCATTTGCCTGTTCGTTACCTGGCCAGCTGCTCCTCAGCCTCCTACGGCTGCGTTATTTATGGCTTTGACCCTTCTCTGAGAGGCTGAGGTCAGGAGCGGGCAGACACCAGGCTAATTCTCAGCTAGAGTGCTTTTGGGTGGTATTAGGAGTGCATGTTAATGAGATGTGCTACGGTAGCTGGGGGGGCTGTTAGCTAGGTGTGTAAGCAAAGCGCTGATTCCTTCCAAACTAGAAGTCGGTGGCATTCGAATCACATATATAAGCATTGAATAACATACTTATAAAGTATTCTTCAGTATTTATGAACAGCTTAAGCCACTATTTGCAATACTACGATATGTTTTATGCAGTAAACGACATTGTGTGGACATAAGGGGGCTTCCAGTTATAACACTGGTATGAAGCTTCAGAATTTGCAAGGCAGTGGCCTAGTAATTACTGTGGCAATTACTGAAATACGCACCTCATAAATTCTCAAGTACTGCTTTAGAAATGCGTTATTTAATATAATATTATGGACCTTGCTTGATATTTCATATTGACAAAAGTATTGGGACACTCCAATACACTCCAACTGCTCCAGCCACTCCAATTTGAATTTGTTGGAGTGACTGTCTCTACTGTCCAGGGAGGAAGGCTTTCTACTAGAATTTGGAGCATATTTATGAGGATTTGATTGCATTCAGCAACAAGAACACTAGTGAGGTCATAATTTTGGATGATCACTGTCCAGCCTCATCCCCAAACTACTTGCGCATCCGTCTCCACTCTCTAGGGATATGGTCATCATAGTTCTCGGCCTTTATTATAAATAAAATTCCAGATTTTCATCTCTTTAATGCTCCTAATAGTGGAGAAACGCATGCCAGCTGGTGGAGCTGGTGGAGCTGGTGGAGCTGGTGGAGCGGAGATTGCGGACGTGGATCAGGAGATGTCTGTTTCTGGAGCAGCACCTGAAAACGTGTGCTCTCCCTTTGATCTCTCTTTCTGTGTGACAGATGTGGAGAGACAGGGACTGGGGCACTGGGAGAGAGAGAGAGAGCGAGAGAGAGAGAGCGAGAGAGAGAGAGAGAGAGAGAGGGAATATGAAGAGAAGGAAGACAGTACAGAGGGAATTTATGTTTCAACAACCTGCTGAAGCCCAATATGATATGATTTGAAGTGAATGAACACACACACACACACACACACACACACACACACACGCATGAAGGCCTCACCTGAGGGTAGGGGATTGAGGGTTGATGCCCTGCTGGGAAATGTCGTCCCTATGTGCATCTCCACTGACGTGCATATTGTGCAAATCAAAGTGTGTGTGTCTATATGTGTGTGTGTGTGTGTGTGTGTGTGTGTGTGTGTGTGTGTGTGTGTGGTTGCGAGCTGACCCGGTGCATGCTGGCTGTATTACACGCGCCGAGTCAGGGCCAGATGACTGATACAGGACGTGACTTCCTCTACCCAGAAATGTTCCCCTTGGGCAGTAGATGGTCTATTAGGGCTCTAAGGCTGCTGTAGAAGAACCACAGGATGGAGCTTAAACACACTGCAGAGGTTCAGCTGTGACCATCCGCTGCATCATACAGTACGGACTATAGGCCGCACATCCCCGTTCACTCCCATTGCCATGAAATAGACGCTGCCATGTTGGAAAATAGCAGTCAGAGCATGCACAGTGGAGATGGGAGGAGAGCCCCGCCCATATTTCGTTGTGGCAAGCCCTCCACCTGGTGGAGCTCACAGCGACTGAAGCTGACTTTCATTAGAAATGAGAGAATGGGATTATCACACTCTGACGGCTTGCTTGTAAGTCTGGAAGTACGCCAGTACGCCCTTCATGCAGGCGGTCAGGATTAGCTGTCTATCAACATGCCCACATATTAGCCACACCCCTTTCAATATCACCAATAACTCCTATGAAACATATTAATAGTGAAAATCCATATTCATGTGGGCGGAGCTTGCAGAAGTGGCAGAACACAACTATTATAGTTTCCTTTCTGCTCTGTTTACTTACATGGAAATGGGCGGGGTTAGACGTTGTACTGCAGCCAACCACCAGAGGGCGTGAGAGGCATTTCACGGTATTTCACGGCAGCTGTGGTGCACTGTATTTATAGGGAGAATGCAATTATCTGCTTCAGTTAATGGCAACTGGACCCGACAGCAAATTATCCAAATTACCACCAAATAACCAGCGGCCCGTGGCCAGCAATGTGTTGCCAGGAACGTCCAGCTAACGGAGGCCCAAATTTCACCTGTTCAGAGGAGAAAGCCTCATATCTGAGAGGATAAAGTTGAGCAAAATTAAACATAAATAATAATAATTTAAAAAAAAATAACTGAGTGGAATTGCCATGTACACTGTATTGACAAAAGTATTGGGACACCTGCTCATTCATTGTATCTTCTGAAATCAAATATATTAAAAGAGTGTATCCTGCTTTTATCTGAGTGACTGTCTCTACTGTCCAGAGAAGACGGCGTTCTACTATAGTTTAGAGCATATTTAGGAGGATTTGATTGCATTCAGCAACAAGAGCACTAGCGAGGTCATGGTTTTGGATGATCACCACCCAGCCTCATCCCCAAACTACTTGCGCATCCGTCTCCACTCTCTGAAGATATGCTCATCATAGCTTTCGGCCTTTCTTGAAAAATAAAATCCCAGGCTAAGTGTCTCTCCTGCATAGGGAAGTCTTTCTACTATATTTTGGAAGAGCATTGCTGTAAGGATTTGATTGCATTCAGCAAGTGAGAGGTCAGGATGTTTGATGATCACCACCCCAGCTAATCCTAGAATCCCAAAACTACTGGATGAAGCTCCACCACCCATCATTGGTGCTCCACAGCTCAACGCTGGGGGGCTTTATACCCGTCCATAGCCCTCATTGGCACATCTCTGTCAGCAATGGGTGCAACCTGGAGTAGCTGGATGCATTCATTAGAACCCGAGGAGTGTCCACAAACATTTGGACGTATTTTGCATGTGAACTGTTAACTGCGTCATTTTCAAAAGTCCGCAACAATGACTTTTCCTTCAGTGTGGCACTTCACATATTAGTGTTTTCCACCGCTCTAACACACCTGATTCCACTCGTGAGGTAATTATCAGGCCCTTCACTGGGTTGGCACAATGCGTGGGGTTACCGGGACTGGCACTGAGAACAAACACCATTGTCACAGCGTTGGCACATTTGTTAGAAACTTGTGAAACTCATTTTATTTGTGACTAGTGTATTCAGAGGGGGTTATTTGTTATATTACCGGGCTAAAATTGCTGGTCCAGCTTGGGCTTCTCTGAGTTTTCGGGCCTGTCTTGCACTGGCGTGATTGATGTAGAAGCAGTCATATCAACATATAAAGGCACTTTTATTCAATAATGTATGCATAAACAGATTGGCTTTAGGGTACTGTAAACTAAGGCCATATTTCACTGCCAAGCTATATAATATATTATACCTCTATGTATAAATCTTCACGCTTTATGGAATTCCGTGTGTAGCTAATTTTATTCAATGCTAGGCCGCTTTGTTTATTCTCATGCATCGGAAGGCTGAAGTGTGTGTGTGTGTGTGTGTATGTGTGTGCATGCACGTGTGCATGTATATGCTCGTGCCAGCAACAGATGCTGTCAATTGTTAGCATTTTGGAGACTGCTAAAGCCCATATGTGTCTTGCTGCGCAGTCAAGTGGCATGGAAATTCGTTTAAAGGGTCGGTACGCGAGACGTGCTCCACAACAACGAAAGCCCTCCACAGCTGCATAATGGAAATTGTTTAGCGCTGGGATGTGTTCTGCACTCTTGTGCAGACAAGTGTGAACGTTTACACTGACTACCACAAACAACCAAATCTTATTGGACTTTGTAAAGACGGTATTATGTATGCTCTCTCGCCCTTCCTCCCTCCCTCCCTTCCTCCCTCCCTCTTTCTTTTTCAAACACATTCAGGGTGCCCATACTTTGTTGGTCTATATAAAAAGAATAAGGACAATGGGGACACCCCAGCGTCCACCGCGGTTACAGAGGAGGCTTTAAGAAGGCCTACGTTGTATAACCATAGCAATGTGTATGTGTAAAGGTGGGAGGGGCTTAAATACTCATTTAGTACTCATTTACCAGGTAAATAACTTTAACCCTATAATGCTATAATGCTGAAAGGCTTATTACACACTAAGGTGTATTACTCGGTCACTACAGGGACGCTAGTGGGGCTATTCTGCGTATTCTCCACCTACCGACCAACACACGCCCCCAGCCAACGCCTCTTTTTCTAACTGCTGCCGATGCAACCAACCAACGCGCCTGGAGAGAAGCGCCGTATACCCGGGCTCCGATGCATCGGCCACTGGAGTGATGTGGGGAGAGAGCGCCATCTACCCACCCTGGA
Organism: Salminus brasiliensis; assembly: GCF_030463535.1. NCBI lineage: Eukaryota > Metazoa > Chordata > Actinopteri > Characiformes > Bryconidae > Salminus > Salminus brasiliensis. The sequence continues at coordinate 33,210,410 of NC_132896.1, read as the reverse complement.
GAGAGCAAGGCCAATTGTCCAGCTTGACCGGGATTTGAACCAGCGACCCTCTGGTCACAGTGTGAACACTTTAGTCCACCATTTTTTTTTTTCTTCCAAAAAACATTTAAAAACTTCATTAATTACACAGGCAGCTCCTTAAACCCCACTATTTCACTGGACACTGTTCGGTCCTCCTGGTCTGAGCGACAGGCTACCCAGAGGAACGGTGTGTTGCTCAAATGTGTGTTTTTTCAGGAGACTTGTTTGTGTCCTCACATTTCATTTAGAGATTTGTCTCAGATGTTTCAGATGTTTCAAATACGTGCACCTTTACCTTTACCTTTTCTCCTAAAATTGCTTAGGAGAAGTAGTATTGGGCAATACTAGGACATGGGACCTCAACCTCAACACCTTAACTGTCTTGACCTTTTACCCTTTATAATAATAATGTTCGATAGTAAAAATATATAATAAATAAATTAATAAATAAATACATAAATAAATAAACCATATGAGCAGTGTTCCTCCAGAACATCCTGTCCTCTGTCTGTATCTTCAAGTTGACTGGCTCATTTCGTCCTTGGTGCTGACCATCATCTTCCTCGTTTACCTTCAGCAGTCCCGAGCATATTTTCCCCCTCTGTTTTTCCTTTCTTATTTTTAGTGGAACTACTTCTTCTCATCATGTGTCCGAAATAAGAGAGCCTCACTTTGGTTGCCTGGGCTTCCAGTGAGAGATTTTTTGAGTGCTGCAAAATTGCTGGTTTATTCAAATGAAAGGTGAATTCTTCTATTTGTGAGATATGAATAAAACGGGCCCCCAAAAAAGAAGGCTCTTGAATGTCCTGAATGAGAAATGGGTGAGTTCATATGAAGTCCTGTGAGACTTTATGGAGATCTGTACTAAAACTACGAGGAGACACATGTGAGATTCCTGAGGTCTGAATGTCTTTATCTCATGAGACACATTTAAGTAGCAGGAGACTGATCCTAAAGTCTCTTTTATCTTTCCCTCTGATCTCATCGTTGTCTGGGAGAAACTACAGAGAGATATTCAGGAGATCTCCTCAGGCTACAGCTGTGTGTGACACTGATCAGATTACTGATGTGGACATTTCAGGATATTTAGTCCAACTGATTTGTGATATTGTGGATCTTGTTGCTTTCCTAAAAGATATATATATATATATATATATATATATATATATTCAGTTTTTGACATACTGTGGTTGAATTCAGAATCAGAATCAAAATATTTTATTGATTCCAGGAGGGAAATTGCAGTTGTTATAGTTGCAACAGTGTAAGAATAAACACTCTATAAAATAAATATAAACTATCTATAAAATAAATATAAACTATCTATAAAATAAACATAAATATTATATAAAATAAAAATAAACACTCTATAAAATAAAAAAAACACTACATAAAAATAACATAAACATTATATAAAATAAAAATAAACAATTTATAAAATAAATGTAAACACTCTACAAATTAAAAATAAACACTATAAAATAAACATAAACACGATATTATATATATATATATATCAAAGTGACATAGTGGTAATACCTGAGATAATAAATGTGCAAAATTATTGTGTTTTTGCACACATATTAAATTGAATTAAATAATAAATGAACCAATAAAAAAGCTCCAAAATTACTTGGAATAAGTTCGTTCTACATTGACTTCCACTGAAAGTTAAGGAGGCCTTTTCCTTCTCATGTAAAGCTGCTGTTTTGGAGATCCAAGCTTTTTGCCTGTCCTACTACTATCTCTTTTTCACTAACCCTCTCTCTCTGTAGAGCGGTGTGAGCAGTGCTTGTGGAGGTGCTGGTACATATGGAGCAGTAATGGTGGAGAGATGGTGGGATTTAAAGAGTTTAAAGCTGCACGTCTAATATGAAGCAATTTTCGATGCGACACTGGCGTAAAATCAAAGCGAATCCCTGAACATTTCACGCAACTTAAAACTCCCATCCGGACGCGAAGAGGACATTTTTATCCAGAAAAAAGAGGACGTCTGGTCACCCTAGCATACACGCGTATTAGCCATAGCTCTGATGGAGCCTATGTTGCTCCTGAATCCGGTTATTACACGCCACTGACTGAGAAGACTGTGCACTGGGAAAGCTCTAGAAGCTTCAAACAACAGCTAGACAGTGTGTATGCATGTGTGTGTGTGTGGGTGGGTGGGTGGGTGGGTATGTGCCCATAAAGAACAATCATCAATCTCTCAGAAAACAAAGCACAGTCAGCAGGAGACCCTCGGCATGTTGAATGGGCTGAAGTAGCAGCGAGACTCAATTAGCCGGCTTGCTGAATTGCACTGCATTCACTAAACCACTATGTTAGCTCCCCGACCGAGGTCCCGCTCGGCTAACAATGCGGCCACGTGAATGCCCGCCTCATGCCTTGCTTCTCCCTTTGACCTCCGCTTGTGAGGGACGGCCGCGCTTCAAGCCCCAAAAGCAGGCCGACCACACTGAGGGGTTTCTCCAGAAGAGCTGAGACAGAGGACGAGTGACACAGAGAAAGTGAGAGAGAGTACCAATACGCCTCCGTGGTGGATTAGCGTGCATTAGCCAAATTAGCATTCCCATGGTCCTCCATTAAAAACACGCACCCGCCTCAGATCCGGCTCCCCCAGCTGTCTCCGCTCTGCGTCCCGGTCTGCCTCACTGGTCCCTGTGTGTTGGACAATGCCCCCCTCGCTGTAATTAGCTCTGCCAGTCAAGTGTCTCAAATTGGATTAGCCGCGTTTCTTTTTCGGGTTGCTGGGATCAGTGGAATTTTCGGTGCGGAGCGAGCTCCAGATTGAGCAAGTCTGAGAGGCAGCCAGCAGTGGTGTTGTGAGAAGGCCAAAGTGCCTGGATGGTCCAAGCCTGGCTCCAAACCCCCACTGGGCTGACCTGCTGGGGTGCCCCACGATGAGCCACCCAATCTCATTATTCCAGCAAGTAGATCCTCGGGATTTGCAGTGTTCTTGTGTCTCAAATCCCTGAAGAGCCGCCGCGTCTTCGGGATCGCCGCTGCGGAAGAGGACCGGCCTGTTAGAAGAGCTCTTGATGGGATCATAATTACAGATTCTCACGTCTGTTAGCTGAGTGCCATTTTCTGCACCAGACAAAACCCTGGTAAAAGCCTGGGTATCGAACCCATAACCCTGTTGACCTCTTTCCGCTCCGCCCCCACTGCCCTGGTAGTAGACTGATTTGCTATGCAGTGTTGCAGACAAATAGGTGTATACACTGATTTGACAAAAGTATTTGGACGCCTTCCTATTAATGTTTCTTCTGAAATCAAGGATATTAAAAAGCAGTCGATCCTGCTTCTGTTGGAGTAACTGTCTCTACTGTCCAGGGAAGAAGACTTTCTACTAGATTTTGGAGAAGGAGCATTGCTGTGAGGATTCTTTAGTATTCTTCTACTACCAAAGAATAGCCCCACCAGTAGGTGCAGAAGCTGTTAGTACAGTTGTTTCCACCGTGCCGCTACTGAATATTAAATAGTGCTTAGTCCTTAGTCCAGTAGACTAAGGTCCTGCAGCTATGATCCGAGGGCCGCTGAGTCGAATCCTGGGTCATACTGCTTGCTAGGTTTGTTTCTTTTGTGTCTTTCTGTCAGGGATGTGTCCACTCTTCTCAGCTCTGGGAATTCTGTGTTGGACACTGTTAACCCCTCAACACTCCAAGGCTTATCACACACTGAGGTGTATTACTGAGTAACTACAGGGACTTCTGTACTAACTGGTGGGGCTATTCTTTGCATTTTACATTTTTTACGGCATTTAGCAGACGCTCTTCTCCAGAGCGACTTACAAAAGTGTTTCACTGTTTACTCAAGAAGAACCTCAGTTAGTTTAAATAGACTAAAAATTCTTAGAGTCAATATGGAGACCATAGTACTCTACTCTTCACCCAAGTCCTCTCAGAAGAGGAGGGTCTTCAGTCTGGGTTTGAGGACAGTGAGCGTTGGACTCTGCTGTTCGGACACCCAGGGGAAGTTCGTTCTACCACTTCGGTGCAGGACAGTAAAAAGTCTGGAAGCTCGTCTTCCGTGGATCTTAAAGGATGGCGGGCCGAGCCGAGCCGTACTTGAAGCTGGAAGGGATCTTGAGGGCAGATCGGCTTTTGACCATCGCCATCTAGTACGGAGGGGCTGGCTGGTCCAGTCTTGGGTTTGTAGGCCAGAGTCAGGGGGTTGAATCTGATGACCTGGGCAGCAGCTACAGGAAGCCAGTGAAGAGAGAACGCAGCAGAGAAGGAGCTGAACATGGCTGAAAGGCTCATCACACACTAAGGTGAATTGCTCTAGGTGTAACTACAGGGACTTCTGTACAGTTGGGGCTATTCTCTGGTAATAGAAGTTTGTAAACAGTTATATGAAAGGACCTTGCACCTGCATCCTGCCTCAAGCCCCTAAATCGTGAGCATTTTTTGAGACATTTTTGTGGTCTCGTATGGTCAGAGAGATGTGAAAAATGCTGCTGGATGAAGAATTTTGGGAATTTCAAATTTTCAAAAAATATGCAGCCAGATGTAGCCGATATGCAGCACTGTCATGATGAATTCTCTTTGTTCTATTTTTTTATTTTATTTTTTATTCAGCTGCGCTCCAAACAGAGGCAAACCTCCACAGAGAACGCCGGCAGTAAACAAATGGCTCTTATTCTGAGAGAACAAACAAGGATAATCAGTATTCAATTTGTCATGGCGAGGGGGGAAAAATCAAAACCATGCCACTTGTAATTTACAGAACAATGGAATCGGCACGTGAATTAGCTTTTCATAAGAGAGAAATCTTTTTTGCCTTTCATGTGCCGTTCTCATCGCTGATCACAAGCGTGCCAAGAAACTCGAATCAGATCTCAATAAGCTTCTCCAGACTTCCGACGAGCAGACGTCCTCCTCCTTTTCGGTCTCCGACTTAAAGACAGCTGTACGACAGTTCGGCTGTGAAGCGTACTGGAATCCCTCGCTGGCAGCATGGCTGGGTTATGTTAATAAACTCGTCTGTGGTAATATTCTTATCCAATCAGAGTGGCGCCGGAGGCAGAGGGCAGAGGGAGTCGTGGGTAATCTTCGGTCGGGTTTGATCTGTTGAACAGCCGTGAAAGCGGCCTACCCTCGCGTCCAGCGGGGCTCGGACCCCCCTGGAGGCGGTATTTACATGGTAATTAGAGCGCGCTAGTGGTCTCTATCTAGCGCCGGGTCTCCCACACTATTGATCAGCTGCGGCCTTTTCTGCATGGCCAAACAGGCATGAAGCAGCCCACTCCAAAAAAAAAAAATTACAGCATGTCAAGAGCCGGATTCAGCGGCCACGCTGTCACCCAGGGCTATTTAACATAGCCATTCAAGCTCAAACTAATCAGGTGAGTGAGTGTGAGACACACACAGAGAGAAAGAGAGAGAGAGAGAGAGAGGGAGGGAAGGGATGAATGGCGAAGGGTGAGTGAGTGTATATCAAGCATGCCTCTATTCAGTCTCAAGGCTGCTTTTTCATGCCTTTAATGGTGGCAACCTGCTGCCACTCCAGAGCCGAGGCATTCTGCTGCTCTTTAGCTCATGGCTTTCACTCCGCTGCTGCTCTCGCTTTGTTTAAAGCGTGCATCCTTGTGGAGCTTCTGAAAGGAAGGACTCTCTGCAAATGGAAAGGCACTTGTCTCTGAGATATAGAAATACTTTTAAGTTTAATAGCTTTAAATACTTTCAGAGTGACCTAGCTCACTAAATACACCACATGTCCAAATGTTTGTGGACACCCCTTGTAATGAATTCATTCAGCTACTTTAAGTTGCACTTATTGCAAATCAACTCACAGAGCTTATCTAGTCCCTATATAGAAGTAATGTCAACTCTCTGGAGCAGATGATCAACAAGATGAACCTGTTGGCACCGTGCTGCTTAATAATGCCAGGCGTGGGCTAGTAGAGGGGTGTAAAGCCCCCTAGCATTGAGCTGTGGAGCAGTGGAAGAACTGTGTTCTCTGGAATGAGGGATGGCGGAGCTCCATTCAATATTTTCGGGATGAGTAGAGGAGTCTAGACCTCAGACCCCTGGACAGTAGAGACAGTTACTCCAAAAAAACACTCTTTTTATACCCTTGATTTCAGAAAAAAGGGTGTCCCAATACTTTTGTCCATGTAGGATTCATATATAATCTACCTTAGTTCTTGTTTCTAGTTTTAATCTTGAAGTTGATTAGCTGGGGCCTGTACAGCTGTACATCGGCGAGATGTTAAAGTTGAGTCCTCCACCATAAAATTAGGTCTGTGCACAGGCTAGCGGATGCCTCGGAGAGTGGGGAACCAAGGTAACGAGATTAGTTACTGCGGATTTGGAGCTCGAACATTTCATATTGGTGGAGGTTCGTTGTGCGTTTGATCACCTAACACACGATTACGTTTTCCGCACGTGGATTAGTTTTCCGGCGAGGGGCCTTGTACGCTAGGTGTGTCTCGGCACGCTAAGAGGCTTAGCGGTGAATGTGCTCGGTATAATAGCTTTAGTTTTCCCTGGCGTTTTACGTCAAGGGGGAAAAAAAAAAAATCGGAGTTTGTCATACACACCGTGATTTGTCGTACATGCGCAAATCCGCGGTGGATGTAATGCGCTCCAGTCTGGTCTTAAACCTCTTAGAGTTTTACTTTAGCCGCATGGGGTTCAGTGCCTTTGAACTTAGCAGACATGCTAGTTAGCCTCGGATCATGCTGAGGGAAGTGGCAAGAGACACCTATCCTCCCTCTCTCTCTCTCTCTCTCTCTCTCTCTCTCTCTCTCACACACCCAGTGCTCAGAAATCATCGGTACGGCTATGCCGCTAGCCCCTGTTGCTGTGCTACATGCTGTGATAGATACAGAATAATAGAGCAAGCTGATATTTCCCCGATATGTAATTTTGGAGTGTATGGAGTAATGATGTCAGCACACACACCTCCCTCTCCCTCTCTCTCTCTCTCTATTTACCGAGGCTAGCCTGCTGGCTCAGCATAAATAACAATGGTCCAGCTCTGGAGCAAACTCCATGCATTCGTAATCAGACTCCCATACGCGCTCAATATGCAGCCCAGCCATCGCCAGGTAGGGCTTTATTTATTGTGTGCCCATTATTCCCGTAATTATGATGGTCTCATGCTGAACCCCCCCCCCCCCCCCCAAAAAAAAAAGCTGTCATGATAATCATTACCCTGCTCCAGCCATCCACCAGCTCCACAACTCACTATATAGGCCTCCAGTTTTAACTAGTAGACCTCTATTTGAGTAGTAAGCATATTCCTATCTCAGGGCTCGTCCTATCCGGAGATCTACTCATAAAACCCGGACCTTTAATAAGCAGCAAGAAGCCAGGAATCCACTAATGGAAGCTGATGAGCATGGAGAACGCTCTGTTGTGTTGCTGTAGGTGCAGAAGAATGAGATCTTTGGTGCCAGAAGCCGAGCTGGAGCTGCAGACTGTTGAGGAAACTGTGGAGTGATCGTTGGTGAGGTCCTACGTGCGGGACGTCTTTACAATATCTGTGAATAGTGGCGTACTTATTGTCCAAATATAGATGTCAGGAAGGGCTCTTTGAAGCTAAAGGTGATAGAACCTAGGTCTTCAAATCTGGACCTAGAATCCAGGATTGTGTTCTGACTAGAAGTTAAAGGAACAGTTAATGTCATTGATGGGCCATGAAGTGTCCCCCCTACCAATGACTGCAGAGTCCAGGACTGAAACTGGATTCAAGGCCCAGAATTGAGGACCTCTGTTGTACCTTCTAATGGAAAGGTCTGTGGTGAAGGGTGTTGATCACCTTTTTTAACATTTCAAGAACTTTCTACATAATATTCAAGACAAACCATGACTGCTAGTGCTTAGGGTGGCCATATGTCCTCTTTTTTGTCCTGGACATGTCCACTTTATTTCTTTATTTCAGGATAAAAATCCTGAAGATGATTCTTTAGAGAACGTTTTGGTGGTCATAAGGAACCTTTATGTTATATGGCAGATCCTTAAGGCTTCTTCAGAACTGCAAATCTCTTGATTGACATTATTTCATTTTGGAACCACTAGAACACACCACGTATTTATACGCTATATGGACAAAAGTATTGGGACATCTGCTTATTCATTATTTCTTCTGAAATATGTCATACGTCCTCTTTTTGGGGTCTGTGTGTGTAAAATGTCAGATTTTCGCATTGATTTCACGTCAGTGTTTGCTTCTAGAGTCTGCAAAAGCTGGGAGTAGATTTTTACAGCTTTAAACATGTATGTATAAGTCCCGCCTTCTCACTGCCACTATTGGTCTGCATGTACCTACATATACATCAACCACTGGTCAAACTGCGTTCCATCAGCTGATTGATCGCAGCTTAAAAAAGCATAAACATCAATGTTATCAATGTATGTATTAAAAAAAGCCCCCTAGTCACAACACCCCAATCAGGACATACCTGTGCCCCCTCTCCCAGTGTCCTCTTTTCTCTTTTCTTTCTACCAAAGCTAGACCTCCAGCTCAGATCAAACTCACCTCTACAACAACACAAAATTCTGCTAGCATCCTTACAGTAACTGCAATGCTGTGATTTTTTGCCATTCTACACTTAACATACAGTATAGGGACAAAAGTATTGGGACACCTGCCCATTCTTTCTAAACCAAGGGTATTAAAAAAGAGTTCAGCAGTATTTTGAGTCCATGCTTTGAATGGTAAGAGCTGTTGGGCTGCACAAGAGGGACCTACACTATATTAGTCATAGGTCATAGATACATTATATATTTGATTTCCCAAACATTGTGAGGCCTTCTCTGAAGGCACAGAAGGCCCTCAGGGCCCCCCAGTGCAGAATATAATGTGTTTTGACCTTAATGGTTCAAAGTATTTACTAGGATTTTCCGACGTAAGAACCTTTCGCTGTACTGTGACTCAACGAACACCCACTGACATAAAGATATACTGTACACAACCACAGGAACCAGCATTAGCATGCGGCGATGAATGCTTGTTCCTGTGGTTATGTACAGTATTTTGTTTTTGTCAGTGGGAATGGGAGTCACAGTATAGGGAAAGGTGCTTCCCTAGCTCTTGGTTAGCAGCTTTGCTTGCAAACAGCAATTAAACTGCAACACCTATGCGGCTACATTCATGGCATAACAGTATTTAAAACATATATACTATATATATATATATATATATATATATATATATATATATATATATATATATATATATATATTAAGTATTTCCTTTATGTTATTCTAATATTTGATATATGGATAATATGGCTAATCTGAGTTAGTTACATCAAATACCAGCTGTGTTTTACCCTGGGGAGGATGGAGGAGTGTTGATCACCCAACATCCTGAACTCACTAACGCTCTTGTTGCTGAATTCAATCAAATGCTCACAGCAATGCTCCTCCAAAATCTAGTTAAAAGCGCTCCTCTTTGTACAGTCCAGATGGTTCCTCCAACAAAAGCAGGATAAACTCTGTTTAATACCCTTAATTTCTGAATAAACAATGAAGAAACAGGTGTCCCAATACTTTTGTCAAAATAGTTTATCAATAAATGGTGGATTCTAGTGGTTCCAAAATGCCAAAGAATGTCAATCAAAAGAGTAATGAGTCTGAAGAAGGTTTTAAGATCCTCTACATAACATAACGGTTCTGTAAAAGGTTCCTCTTGACCACAAAGTGGTTCTAAAGAACCAGCTTTAGGATTTCTAATTTTCAAGGAAGCAAATAAATTTCCTCAGCACATCCCCCAGTGCACAAATCTGACCTTCCTAAGGTGATAACCTTCAGAAGGTCTGAGATCATCGCTGATGAGGCTCTTGGTCTCATGTCAAACGTCCTAATGCTCAACCTCCTACATAAAAGAACGTGAAAGCGATGTCGAGTAGCTGGCATTACCACAGCCGCGTTCTCCAGGGTAATCCAGGACATCTCATGCCGAGGGCGAGTGGTGCAGATTATTTTCAGAAAGCCTCCTGATGAGTCGTGTGTGTTTACCCTTTTAAACTGGCAATCTAGTCACACAGTAACCTGCAGGGCCTCGGGCAGATCTGCACAGCGGCTGGAAAAGGGAACGAGCAGCCGAGCAAGCTGCTGTCAGCTCCGGTTTGGGTGGGGAAACAACAGAGGGTACTGGTGTGGTTTGGCCTGCTCTCACTGGCTATACATGTCTATAGACTTATAGCTATATATATATATATATATATATATATATATATATATATATACACGTCTCATTTTGTCTCTCTCTCTCTTTTGTTTACTCTCTCTCCCCTAGTACTTTCTCCATGTTGCTCTCTCACAATCTCTCTCTCACTTCCCCTTAGGTTATCGAGTCGTCTGCTAAAACGTCCCAGCCGTCTCCTTCACTGCAGGGCATCTGCTGGAGAGGCTTTTTCTGACAGAAACACCATTTAGTCATCGCTTTGATTCTCATTTTAAGAAACATCCAGAACTGGCGTGGTGCCAGCGAGAACACAGCACTCACCTGAGGCAGAACACACACTTCTCATCAGCTGGAAGCCTGTTTTTAACAATCCACATATCTGCCTGCCTTCCAGTGTGCTCTGCCATTGTCTTTTTTATATATATATTTTTTCTCCACAGGCAGAAGTCTTTTTTGACGTACGACTTTCGCTTCCATATCTATAAACTTCCTCGGCCTTTACGCGCATCGCAGTTTTCCGGATGCGAAAGGCTTCGTTCCATCATCTAGAGATGATGAAGTCCTATAGCACCAGCATCTCGAGAAGTGATTCAATCAATGACATGCGGGCAGCATTGTGTTGCTTTGCACAAGGTCAGCATTTCCAATGACAGGGTTGTCATAGGGACCAAGCTGTGAAGGTTATGTGTTAACATCGTCATGTATGAAGTCTTTACGCATCTGCATTCTCTGGAATGATGGATGGTGCTCCATACAATACAGCAGGTGAAGGGCAAGATGGATTCAATGAAGAATCAGAAATTCCGGACATCAATGAACGATGATGCCAAGCAGACCTCAAAGTCCATCAAGGCTTGGTTTCAGAAGAAGTCCTGGAAGATCCTGGAGTGGCTGTCACAGTCTCCTGACTAATAGCCCATAGAAAATCTTTGGTAGGATTTGAAGAAGGCGGCTGCAGCAGCAGCAAACCCAAGAATATTAGCAACCTGGAGGAATGAGGGCTAAGATTCCTCTGGAAAGCTCACAGAAGCCCTAATTTAAATATCTTAACACAACTAATAGAACAATTGTTTTCTCAAATTCAACACAGAATCCCACTTTTTTGCAAACGTGATGCTCAGCCAGACACCAGCTTCTGGCAGCAGCGTTCCTGAGGAATCTGAGCCCATACTTCATGAGCAGTGTCCTCCAGGTCAGTAATATAGCCGCCTTCTTCAAATCCCACCTAAGATTTTCTATGGGCGATAAGTCAGGCGACTGTGACGGCCACTCCAGAATCTTCCAGGACTTCTTCTGAAACCAGGCCTTGCTGGACTTTGAGGGATGCTTGATGAATTTCTTCTAGGATTTCCTGATTCCTGATTGAATCCATCTTGCCCTTCACAAGCTGTATTGGATAGAGCACCATCCATCATTCTAGGCTCACGTTTATCTGCTCCTTTATCTGAGTCCTAATCTACTGGCAATACGTCTCTACAGGGACTAGACAAGCTGTGTGTGTGTGTGTTTATTTGCACAGGTGTCTGTCATTTGCACAATGTTTGCAACCTAACATAGCTAAAGCATTCCTTAGAAGGGGTGTCCACAAACATTTGGACATGCAGTGTTTAATAATTGTAAAATTGTGTTTACAGTTGCAATGACAAGAGACTGAGCTGTTCAGATGGCCACTTCTAGGCTTATTCTTTAAAGGGTTCGTTCACGTTAATGGGCGATTATTGAGTTTGCAGATTTTCCGAGGATTAATTATTATCCTGCAATTTTAGACGGGATGGCACAATTGTGTTTCACCAAGCGTGGCCTAGAACTGGCCCTGACAATGTCAGCACGTCTCTCAGGTATTAATAATAAAACTGGATCCTTTTATTCATTGCATTTAAAGTGAACAAGTAGTCCTTATATTTCCATTTAGACCTTCAAAGTACTGGGTATGTTGCTCGATATGCTCGTCAGCTCTGCCTGTATATTTAGCGAGACCTTGGACCTTGGACAGATTAGTCAGGTTTAAGGAAAGTGAATAGCAAGACGATTCTGTTCTGCAGCTCTACAGACCACAGTGTCCAGTGTGTTGCTGCAGGAATCAGAGGGCTAAGTCAAGGTTAAGGCTGTTGGTTGGTTATAAGGACTAAATATTTGTGTTAAAATAAGCTTTTTAGTTGTATACACTTGAGGGATTGAGTGTATATTAGTTGGTATATTTTGGGATCTATACTTTGAATGTACTTTTACTTACGTCCACCCAGCGAGCATGCTCATGTGGGGTTCACATGGGGGTTTATTACTGGGATAAGGATTGGTCCTATGTACAGTGAAATGTGTCCTCGGCATTTGACCCATCTGTGGTAGGAAACACAAACACACACACTAGTAAGCTAGTGGCAGTAAGCACACACATACCCAGAGCGGTAGGCAGCCAACTCCTGCTCCAGAGGGTGAAGGGCCTTGCTCAAGGGGCCAACAGTGGCAGCTTGCTGAGCCCAGGTATCAACCCACAAGCCTATCATCAATAGCCCGGAGCTCTAACCACTGCTGAGCCACCGCTGCCCCATTACAGCCCACCTTAATCTTACATTCAATCTAGGCCCTATATGCAGTATACATGTTTTACCCCTCCTGGTCTCATCACTGACTCTGGTGGGACCCTGGTGGGCATCCATATGTGGGGCCAACATGGACAAAACCCATGGACAAAATGTCCCATTAAACCCCCTATTAAAACTGATCATATCTGAGTATTCATGTAGAATAAAAAAAAAAAAAATACAATAAAATAAAAAAATATACAATAAAAATTAAAAAAAATCACATCAACCACAACAACACAGCACCTCCTCGCTTTCCTCAGCTTGAAGTCGTCTGACAGGCGTTTCGGTGATTAGCTCCTTTTCCACTTGTTTGGACCCCAATCTGAAGAAATTGAGGGGCTTGAGTGGAGTTATTTATGTGTCTGTGTATTTGTTTGTTTGTGTTTGGCCCATGCAATGCAGCGGCTCTGAATAATTGGAGCGATTTGTATTCTCTTTAGCCGAGTCAGATAAAGGCCTTGCTGGGATTTCTGCCGTTTGATTAATTTCAGACGCCTCAAGAATTTATCACCGGCAGCTGTCGAGCGTCCTGCTCAAACGCTTCAAATGACTTTATTACAGCGGGACGGGGGAGGAAGAGGTTAGTGCCAGGCATACGTGTCTCGAACGCCAGCTCCGGGACTGGAGAAGCCGGGCGAAGCAGTTGGGGTGTGATAGTTACGTTGTAAATGTTGAAAAGAAGTGATTTTAGTTAATAAAGGTTTTAAAGAAGTAGGAGAATCAAGCAGACTGTATTTGTTGAGATGTTGTCAACAACCCTTAATAGATGCATCAAGACCTGTAGAGAGCAGCACTGAGCAATAAAGCCTGAAGCACAGGAAGTTGCCAGGTGGAGTAGCTACATACCATTTATGCTGCAATAACATCCAAACTGACATCCACATGAATGCCTAGACCCAGGACTACCTCCACCCACTCATCTCCATCCTGGTGTCATCGCTTCCTCTAGTACCTACAGAACTGTCTGGCCTTTCTTTGGGATGTAAGAAAAATCTGGACTCAGTGTAACAGGAGACCATCTTCCATCGCTTCAAGGTCCGGTTCTGGAGGTAAGGAATTAACACATGCCTCCTTTGATACCTGCGAAGCCAGGCCGGTGTGCCATTGCCAGGCCCCCAGCTCCACCACACCAGCTAACAGAGTGCTAAGAGTGATAAGGGTGACTCCGGCTGCTGATGACAAAGCGGTATGGCTTGAAATTCGAACTTGTGACCCCCAGGCCATAGTTGCAGCACATTGGACCAATGAGCCACTCGGATCCCTCACCGGTCCATTGTTGATGTTTTTGACAGTGCACAGGGCTCAGCTCAGTGCTGAGACACATTTCTCCAGTAATCATTTCTGTGCCTCAGTGGCTCTTCTGTTGGTTCAGCACAGATGGGATGGCTGTAGCTGCATGACTTATGACTTTGAGCATCAATGAGTCTTGGGTGCCTGAGACCCTGTCGACAGTGGGTGTCCTATCAGTAGGCACTATCCAATGCTGCCTGAGATTCTCACACGTTTCCAAAAATCCTAGAAAGCCAGTCATCTGGCCCTAAACAATTATATATATATACAAGCACACAACATGTACATTCATTTACAGTCCAGTTAAAATCCATGCCCACAGCTGTGGTGTGTATCTGCTCTGTGTGTGTGGACCATCAAGACTTGTCCACTGTGAGAACTCTCAGTGTTGCTGCCTTCCTTTCTCCAGAGCCAAATCAATCAGCAGAGATGCTCAAATACAGCCAGAGTGTTTTATGAGCAATGCTAAATTTCAGTTCTCGGCCACTGTTATTTATGTGCTTTTGCTTGTGTAAGTCTACATTCATTTGTGTGTGTGTGTGTGTGTGTGTGTGTGTGTGTGTGAGTGTGTGTGTGTGTGTGTAAGTGTGTGTGCAGGCCGAGGAGAGACTTTTTGATGTATTCGGAGACGTGTTGATAAGGTGCAATGTGCTTTGGCTGGATAAGGATACGAGATGCATGACTGAAGTTCAAAGGTGTTTATGCAGTCGTTCAAATGAAGGATATTGACGTCTGACAGACATTTGTGAAGCTAATCTCAGAACAGTTTCTGGATTATTTAATACATTTAACAAACAGGCCTTTTTTGTTTTTAATTACGAGAAGCAGAGACTGAATTAATGCCAAAAAATGCCATTTGTGTCATTGCTGGGGACGAGGCAGCAGGTTGAGTATATATCAGTATTGATCCTGATTTTATTGCCCCTAATATACCATAATTCCTTGATGCTTTGCAGTAATATTGTGGCTGAAATGCAGAAAAGCATCAGGTGTCTTCTGTGAGAAATCATGTGCCCCCCCAAAATCCTTAGTTGCCTTAGCGCCACATTGCACATAACTCCCAGCGATAAAAAAAAACAAAAAAAAAACAGGCATTTTCACACACCACAAGAAACTCAACCGGCTTTATCAGAAACAGGACTTCACCATAAACTCTGTAGCGTGAAGCACTTTCTCAACTGTGCATGGGATTTTTGCAGAAAAAGTACAAGCCATTTCAGAAAGGGAGATACCCCGAGGACTGGTGGGATAGCGGCTAATCTCTGCTCTCAGAATCTCTCCAAATCTTAGGCAAGCTGCACGATTCAGCTGAGAATTGCAAGGCCGAGTTGCAGTTACTGTTGGCCACAAACCACATGGACATGAGTTGGTTCCAATCCTCTGCAATGGCTTTTTTTTTTTTTTCTTCAAAAGGATCTATGAAGCGTAGAAACTTCCGAAAAACACGAACCCGAACCCTCGCAGCAGCTTCCCGGCTTTTCAAAGAGTGCCTTTAGTTATTTTATGGAGGAGGCAGATAGTGGATGAAGATAGCATCCTACAAAGGATGTATAATGCAAACAGCTGAAGGTCTAGGTCTTCTAGGTCTGATTTGAAATAGATCTTTAATTAAGGCCTTCATTTTTTTAAGTAGCAGTCCGTGCTGTAGAGATCGCGAGCTGAAAGCACTTGGCTATGCACCTTCTTGTAGCTTTTTGTAGGTTTCAGCCATACAAGAAGTTAGACAATGGTATGATGGTTACTCAGTGGTGGCTCAGCGGTTAGAGCTCCAGGCTATTGATGGTTGTGGGTTCGATACCCGGCATCGGCAAGCTGCCACTGCCACCTTCACCCTCTCTACTCCCCGGGTGCTGGAGTTTGTATGATCCTTTGAAGTTTTAACCATGAGGTGATACAATCACCCCCTAACATTGATGACCATCAACCTCTCCTAATGTTGATAGTACCCTCACCTTCACCCCCCACTCACCCCTCCTTAAACTCCTCCTCCTCATCTCAGAGTACTTTAACCCTGACAGTCTATGCGTTCTTTAGACTGGAATGGACTGGACTTAATCAGACTATACCAGACTGACCGTGATCGGCCGAGACGATCTTTGATGTCTTTGATGAGGATCAGAGAATTTGGGATTTCTTGGGAATTTAAGTCCAAGGGGTATTCCTGCCTTGCGCACAATGAAGCCGGGTAGGCCAGGGACCCACGGTGACCCTGACCAGGAAGAAGACGGAATAAAAGATGAATGGATGGACGGATGGATGTTCTTAAAGACAGACCCAGCTCACATGTCCATGTTGGGCCTGTATGGGTAGCCCAACAGGGACGCTAGAAGGTTCCAAATATAGATGCCCACCAGGGTCAGTCATGTGACCAGGAGGGGTCCCAAACATTGGCCACTTCTGAGTTGTACTCTGGCCCATTTGGGAAGCCAGTAACAACACATGTACAAACCCACTCAGAGCCCATGTTCACCTGGAACCCACCTAGCCCACACTCCACCGATGAGCATGTTAGCTGGGGATTAACTCCTTTTAGGATTTGTTGATAATAGTGTGAGTTAGGTTAGCTAAAGAGGCTAAGACACAAGCCCATTTGCATATGGCACTGGATGTAGAGCGGTTCAGCCCTGTCCGATCATGCTGAAGTAAGGCAGAGTGTTGTTCCTGAGTTACTGGAGTGGAAGATCTGGGAAAAACAATTAAACCTTATGATGTTCCTGGTTGTCGGGAAGAAAAATGATCACGGCTGCTTCTAAGCGATCCACAGATCTGGAACCAGTGGCTGAAGCTTTTGTCTCTGAGGACTCCCGACCCAACTGAACAGTTTGTTCAGTATTTCAGCTCAGATTGCTTTTGGAATAAAGCACACTCAGACGCACAGTAATGAAAAACATCATGTTTCATTTTAATAAGAAATGGTTGTGAAATTGTGAGCATGAATTACAGATCTCTTTTGTGCATAAAATCACTATTATGTTGTAAGCGTACTTCAAGGGGAAAAAATACAAGAAAAATATAGCTTGGAATATAGGCCACTAAACCTCAAATCATTTTCAGGGGTTTGGAGTGTAGGCCTTTTCTCCCTGCTCCCTCTTTTTCAAAGGCAATATTAAAAAGCTCTGGATTATGAATGCACTTAATGAATGATCTGTGGGTCAAGAACTTGTCTCTGGTTTGCCATTTTCTTTATCACTTCTGAATAAAGGGGCACCAGGGCTTGTTTTATTATTTGGGAAGATTCATTTATTGAAGGTAAAGAAGACCAGTAGGTCAAGGTTTCCTCAGTCTGCCATGCATGGCTCTTCAGTAGAGCCAGTGTACAAGGACTCCATTAAATATAGAGGTTAATTGGCATGGCATGCACTTTCAAAATGATGTGTAAATTAATTAACAACAAAAATTTAAAAAAAAAATGATAAGCCTTAAAATTAGGACAGGGGAGCTGACAAACAGACCAACAGTGGGATCTGTCAAGCAAGTGTATGGTCAGTTCTTGAAGGTGATGTGTTGAAGGAGGAAAAATTGGCAAGAACCAAACTGTAATGGCTAGACGACCAGGTCAGAATATCTCCAAAACACCAGGCAGGTCTTGTTGGGTTTTTGTCTGGTATGTGGTGGTCAGTACCTTCCAAAAGTGTTCTGAGGTGAACCTGGCAAAGGGTCAGGGGCAACCAAGGCAATCCATGGAGGCCCCACCTCACAACTTACAGGACTTAAAGTACCTGCTGCTAAAGTTGCTAGGTCTTCATGCCAGATGACTTTAGAGGTCTGGTGGAGTCCAGGGGGTCTGAAGAGTCAGATCTGTTGTGGCGGCATAAGGGGGGCCTACTCAGTATTAGGTTGTTATATATTATATATTATTCATTATTTAAGAATAGTGTGCCATATCTACAATAAAAACAAAACTAGCCACAGTAATAGCAGTGGAAAAATCTTCTGTTATTAAAAATAGGGTCATTTTTGCTTATTTCAGCACTATGCAGCTACCCATTCACTATTAATACAGTTTCAGTATGACATTCATGGCATTTAGCTGATGCTCTTATCCAGAGCGACTTACAAGGTTACCCGTGTCACAGACATGGGCCAGTGTAGTGTTAGGAGTCTTGCCCAAGGACTCTTATTAGTGTAGCGCAGCATAGTCACTCTGACCAGGAATTGAACCCCAGTCTCCCACATGGTGGGGAAGCTCACTGGCAGGTAGTGGTGTTATCTGTTGCTCCACACCAACCACTCATACGTATATTTTAAGGCCAGAATGGTCCCAAATCTATGGTAAAACCATGTCTCAGGCATCAGGCATCTTTATTTGGTGCATGATAGCTTTTTGAGGCATGACAGAGAGGCATTTAAGGCAGATGATCTGGTTTCAGTCACCACCACTGTGAACAATTCTGACTAAATTTCTCTGGAATTCTCTAGAATTCACCCCGAACACACAGTGAAAGAGTTTGTTTACGTATTAACTGTTTAATTATGCACAAATAGACAAAAGTCACAACTATCTATTTAGAGAACAACCAGGTCAAGGTAAATTTGTAAAGATCACAGTATCACAGTTATATCGGCTGTTTATAAGGCATGCGTTGCAGCATGCTGTAACTACTGGAATCACTTATTATCCCAGCAAGAGCTGCTAACAGTGCATCTTAACAGGCCCGTGTGCGTGTTTGCATATGTTTTTAGCTCTTTGTGGGCATCAAATCCCCTCATATCGAATGAAAAGATGCAGATTATGTAACTGTAGGTAGATTCGCTAGCTCTGCATGAGGAAACGGCAAAACTGCAGCTTTTCTTCTTTAAAAACCTGACCCTATTGGTCGCTGTATGGAAAGACCCCACAAAGACAGGAATACACACTAGTGTGTGGGCGTGTTGGTGTGTGTCCTCTTACCTGTGTGTGAGTGTGTGTTTGTCGGTAATTGAGAGTTAGGAGCCGCCACGCCTTGTCACTGAAACACGCCATTGTGGCGGTACAGATTTATCCCTCAGCCTTCCCACTATTGATCTTCTACTGAAAGCTTTTGGTGTGTATGTGTGCGAGTGTGTGTGAGTGTGTGAGTGCGAGAGCCTACACTCAGTAATCATGCTGCGAGAAGTGTGACAGTGCTAGTCAACAGAAACATTCATCCTATGAATTAGGCCTCCTGTTCTTTTATTGTGTGTGCAAAACATACACACACACACACACACACACACACACACACACTACATGTCCAGGCGTTTCTAGACAACCCTTCCAAACAAGGATTTATTTAAGGCTCATTTCTAATACAGGTGGTAAAACACACACAGCTATATAATATGTACAGAAAAGAACTGGCAGTAGAATGGGATGCACTGGAGCAGCCCCTGACGCCAGGTCTCACACAGAGTGGTGTGTTGCCTCCAGCACTGGACTCTGAAGGAATGGAGTAGCAAAGCTTTCTTGAACACCTTTGGAATAGTTTGGATGAAGATCCAGTAAAACACCTGTTGAAAACATTTGTTGGAATAAGTTGGAATTACAACTCTCAGTAGAACACCTCTGGGATGAGTTGGAGTGACGAAAGTCCACCGAACACATTTGGGATGCGTTGATGTGATGAAACGCAATTGAACACTTTTGGGATGAGTTGTTGTGATGAAAGTCCACTGAACACCTTTGGGATAAGTTGGAGTGATGAAACTCAGTTGAACACCTTTGGGAAAAGTTGGAGTGATGAAACTCAGTTGAAAACATTTGGGATGAGTTGCAGTGATGAAACTCAGTTGAAAACATTTGGGATGAGTTGGAGTGATGAAAGTCCACTGAACACCTTTGGGAAGAGTTGGAGTGATGAAACTCAAGTGAACATATTTGGGATGCTTTGGAGTGATGAAAGACCATTGAACACTTTTGGGATGAGTTGGAGTGATGAAACTCTATTAAACACATTTGGGATGAGTTGATGTGATGAAAGTCCACTGAACACCTTTGAAATGAGTTAGAGTGATAAAAGTCAATTGAATACCTTTGGGATGACTTGGAATAATGAAACTCCACTGAACACATTTGGGATGAGTTGATGTGATGAAACACAATTGAACACTTTCCTAAATTCAGCCATGTCTCTCCACTGCTGCGTTCTCTCCACTGGCTTCCTGTAGCTGCTTCCTGCATCAGATTCAAAACCCTGACGCTGGCCTACAAAGCCAAGACTGGACCAGCCCCTCCATACCTGATGGCAATGGTCAAAAGCCGGTCTGCACCAAGAGCCCTTCCAGCTTCAAGTACGGCTCGGCTCGACCCGCCATCCCTCACAATCCACGGAAGACAAGCGTCCAGACTTTTTTCTGTCTTGGCACCAAAGTGGTGGAACGAGCTTCCACTGGGTGTCTGAACGGCCGAGTCGCTCGCTGTCTTCAAACGTAAACTGAAGACCCACCTCTTCAGAGAGTACTTGGACAAATAGTTCTATGGTCACCTTATTGTATTGTGTTTAGTAATGTCTAAAGCTTAGAGGTATCTTTGAATTATTGGTCTATTCTAACTAGCTGAGGTTTTCTTGGGTAAATAGCAAAGCACTTTGTAAGTCGCTCTGGATAAGAGCGTCTGCTAAATGCCGTAAATGTAAATGTAAATGTAACACCATTGGGATTAGATTGAGTGGTGAAATGGTGCTGCAGTTTATTATTGGGATGAGTTTAAAAAACTCCAGTGTTGGGATGAGTTAAAGTGAAAAAGTCAAACATCTCATTTGAACATTTGAAAGGATGAAGCTAATATGAATAATGTTTGATGTTCTGGAGTGATAAATTTCTTCAAAACATGTTTGGAAGTTGAATGATGATGGGTCATTAAAACACTTTTTGAATCAACTGCAGTGATAAAGCTTCACTGACCACTATTAAGGATTAGTTGGAGCAACACAGCTCTGTGGAACACTTTTGAAATATGATGGAATCATGAAGCTCAGCTGAACACTTTTAGTATGAGGAATGGAGCTCCACTGAACAACTTTGGGATGAATAAGTGATGAAGCTCAACTGAACAGGTTGGAAATAAGCTGGAGTGATAAAAGCTCCAGAATGACGAAGCTCTTTTGAATACTTTTGGATTAATTGGAGTAATGAGGCTCCACTGAACACTTTTGGGAACGTGTTGAAATGATGAAAGCTTCACTGACCACTGCTGGGATGTGTTGGAATTATGAAAGGTCCATTGACTGCTTTTGCTATGAAACAGAATGATGAAGACATCGGGGATGAAGGTTGAAGTTCTGTGTGAGATCCAGACGTAACTGACTAACAGCCCTGCTGACCTCACTAATGCTCTTGTGACCGAATGTAATCGAATCCCTCCAGAGACATTCCACAAGCTAGTGGGAAACCACCCCAGCACATTAGAAGCTGTTACTGCAGCAAAGTGGGGAGAGTAAATTAGGTAATTTCTGTGTGTAAATAGCAGAACCTACACTGACCCGGGCAGTGCTTAGTCATTCCCAGGCCCTGGAGCTGAGAAACACTGTGTTCTACATCAGAAGCATACACGGTGCGGACACAGATCAGAGTCCTCAAACCACGTAAACAACTCACAAGGTTTCTGATTTACTGTAATCTGACATAATTCCCCGCCCCCACCCCACTTTCATTCGGCCAGGCAATAATGTAGAGCTGGACTCAACAGAACGCAGGAATCAGGTTTGTATCGACGGCGCAATAATAAACTGCAGCACCGCACAGATGCTCCTGAGAGCATTATCAAATGGAGAGAGATAGAGTCCAAACTTATTTAGCACTAAAACCTGTTTACCAACAGAGAGAGAGAGAGAGAGAGAGAGAGAGTAGGCGAAAGAACGAGAGTGGATGAAACAGCGAAAAGAAAAAGCGAAAGAAAGATGGAATAAAGTGGGAAATGAAATGGAGAGAGCTTGAGCGAGAGATATTGAGAGAGAAAGGAGAGTAAAAGAAAGAGAACTAGGAAAGCAGAGGCGGTGTGTGCGGGGGGAAGGGGGTATACCGAAACTTCTTAAAAGAGAGAGAGAGCGACAGAGAATTTATGTCAACAAGATCTCATTGCATTTCTACATATACGACTAAAAGTGTACCCCAAGACATTCAAAACATGTGCAAGGAAATATTTGGAACAAATTGTACAATTCAGAAAAGGAGCTCCTGTCCACTACTGTCCACTCATATTTGTGCATATTGTACTATTCACACAGCAGCTCCCGGCCACTAGTGGCGCTGTTTTGCAGATATTTGTGCATATTGTACTATTCACACTGCAGCTCCCGGCCACTAGTGGCGCTGTTTTGCAGATATTCAAACATATTGTACCTTTTTCAGTACAGCTCCCGGCCACTAGTGGCACTGTTTTGTAGATATTTGTGCATATTGTACTATTCACACTACAGCTCCCATCCACTAGTGGCGCTGTTTTGCAGATATTCAAACATATTGTATTATTCACACAACAGCTCCTGTCCACTAGTGGCGCTGTTTTGCAGATATTCAAACATATTGTACCTTTTACAGTACAGCTCCCGTCCACTAGTGGCGCTGTCTTGCAGATATTCAATTATATTGTATTAATTACACTACAGCTCCCGTCCACTAGTGGCGCTGTTTTGCAGATATTCAAACATATTGTACCTTTTACAGTACAGCTCCCGTCCACTAGTGGCGCTGTTTTGCAGATATTCAAACATATTGTACCTTTTACAGTACAGCTCCCGTCCACTAGTGGCGCTGTTTTGTAGATATTTGTGCATATTGTACTATTCACACTACAGCTCCCGTCCACTAGTGGCGCTGTTTTGTAGATATTTGTGCATATTGTACTATTCACACTACAGCTCCCGTCCACTAGTGGCGCTGTCTTGCAGATATTCAATTATATTGTATTAATTACACTACAGCTCCGGTCCACTAGTGGCGCTGTTTTGCAGATATTCAAACAAATTGTACTATTCACACGCTACGGAGAGCATGTCGACCCAACTTCGCTACTGTGGCATTAACACCTTGCTGGCCGCTGGCCTCTCCCCGCATCACTACCATGGTGTTAGCATCGTTATTGCAGCATTAGCCTCACTAGCGCGGCAACTGTTGGCCTAACCCAGCATCACTCTAGCCTTCTCCTCTGCACACTAGTAAATATGGGGTCTACATCTTAAAGCTCTGAGGGCAAGGCTTGAGTTCCATTATTTTCCCACAGAACCTTTTTGGTCCCAAACTTCTACGTGACCAATGGCAGTCTGGCAAAACAAGCCTAGTATGAATCCCCCACATTTAAAAACATGTTCTGCACAAAAGTATAAGATCCTTGAGGAACTTTTGGAGGTTCTTTAATTTGAAACTGTGGAGGAACCCCTTCAGGTGCTTTGAGGAACCTTCAAAAAGGTTTTTAGAAGAAAATAGTTTCCTCAAAGCATCTGAAGAGGTATATCCACAGATTTGAACCTGAAGAACCTCCAAAAGATCCTTAAGGATCTGACTTTTAATGAGGGTTTTCAGTAAAGACAACCATGAACACTCAAAGAACCAATCGATTTCAGTTGAATCAAACCTGCCAAGTATGAAAACACTGAGTTCATGACCATCTTGTCGCTGAACTACAACATGCCGTATTCTCCATCAGGATCTGCGGTAAAGCTGTAGGAACCTTACTGGAAACCCCTCTCTTATAGCTCCACCTTGCTGGTGTACAGTTGGAGAATCATCAAGCCCATCATCATTTGGTCAGTCCAAATTAACCTGTGTAAAAGCTCAAGCAACACCACTGTGCCTGACACACTCTTACCACACACACTTTCATATCTATAAAAAAAAATATGCTCAGAGTAAATGCACTGCTCGCAACACTCTGATCAGATACTCTGATTTGGAGGTGAAAGGCGCGAAAGCCGCTTTACGCTTGCGATTGTAAAGTTGATAAATATGTAGACGGGTTTGTTTTGCCTGCTAAAGCTGGTGTAGCTGCGGGTTTGGGGTTATGTGTAGATGGAGGGTCAGAGGCTAATTAGATTTCCTTGCCTCTGCTAAAGCTAGTTGGGCTTTTCTTTGCTGTGGTAGCTCGGTAAAAAATAAAGATAAGCATCTTTAGGCTCATCTTGAGTCTCGATCACACCTCTCCAATGACCTTCATCCCTGAAACATTTTTCAGGAGCTTTGTTAAGTAACGTACTCCAGCCAGGGACCGCCTGAGGAAGCGGTAATGAAGTGTAGGGGGCAAACTAGCTGAGAAATGCTTGCGGTTATTTATGTATAGGGGTGAACCATGACACAAAAGTCATGGTTCAGTTCGAGATGCAGTTTGGACCTCAGGGTTCGGTACGAGTGCAGCACAACAGCAATAAGGCTCCAACTTATTACTTAAAAAGATGTATGAGATCAGGGTAGTGAGGCCTACAGGCCATAAAGAGCATTTAGAAGCTCACAAGAACTTGTTATAGAAAGTTCATAAAACACATATATAACTACATAAGGTGATCATATGTGGATTTATGGTCAGCTATAATGGGCTGGACATATTGACCGGAAACACAAATCTAGCTAATATCAAGTAACCTCAACAGATCAGGTTCAGGATCCCTTAAACACAGTCCTATGAGGGTTCTAGATCTCTTAAACCCCTTAACTCCAAGGCTTATCACACACTGAGGTGTATTACTCAGTAACTACAGGGACGTCTGTGTACAAACTGGTGGGGCTATTCTTTAGTAATAGAGGGTTGTAATAACACTTTCAGCTCACCAGCAGACTATAGGCTGTTTTAGGGGTTAAAGGTGCTTCCTAGAACCTGTAAATTGGGCAAGCTTTAAAGGTACTTCCTAGAATCTGTAACCCCTTGATGCTGAAAGGCCTATCACACACTAAGGTGTATTACTAAGGTGTATAATTACAGGCACGGCGGGGCTATGCCTGGGTCATAACACTTCCGTCTCGCTGGTGGTCCATAGGCTGTTTAAAGAGTTTGCAGTGCAGTTTGCAGTGGCTCAGTGATAACAGTGCTGTTTTTTCACTCACAGGGTTGTGGGTTCAATACCCAAGTCCACTAATCTGCCACTGTTGCTTTACAATTAGGATCTTAACCCTAATTCTAATCGTATTCTTGGTAAAGTAATTGAGTAAGAGTACAAGTACTCAGTTCCTGTAATAATGATACTCGAGTATGGTAAAATCAGAAACACCCCTGCCCGGCACAGCATGGTCAACGAGCTGCAGCAGCGAAAGGCCCGGACAAAATAATGAAATAAAACAATTGAAATCAATTAGGCCGGCGCAGGTGACGTGAAAGTGATCAATGAGGCCTTTCCGCTGTCAGAGCAGCGTGAGCGATGGGACTCGCTGCACCCCTCGCATTACTCATAAATTAACGAGCTGCGTGCAACATGTTTGGATTCAATTACCTCCTGGTATCGGAGTCGATATTACTGCCCAGGTAATTAGGAGCGCTCATTAATAAACATCTTGAATATTGCGGAGAGGATTTTTAATAGGGAGGCTCTTCAGACGGGACAGGGGGACGGCTGGACGCAGGGAGGGAGGGAGGGACAGTTTGTCTTCTTCGTCTGCTATGAGGGGAAAAACACACACACAGAGACACAATGATGAAAGAGAAGAGGGAGCGCTCCGGTGCGTTTGGGATTGCTGTCTGTTCTTCAGCTTCGCAGCACGCGGCCGGCCTCCGGAGAAGAGGAAGAAAGCGGAGAGGAAAGTGGCACGTCTTTAAAGCAGCAAGATTAATAAACCTCCCAGGGCTCATGTCAAATTGGAAATCGCATTCTGCATGGACTCACACGGCAACCTTACTGTGTGTGTGTGTGTGTGTGTACAAGTCTGCCTCTGTTCGGCGAGACCCCAAGTAAATAGGAGCCAATAAAGCTGCGTCAGAGGCGTACATTTACCTGAATATCCCCGGCTTGATAAATACCACACCGACCGAAAGAAAATTGCCTGCAAAGGACAAGGTGACTAATTTTCTCGCAAAATGTTATTAAGTGTTTTTTTTTTTTTTTTCTCTTTTTTTTTCTTGCCTACCTCACTCTCTCTCTTACTCTCCCTCACCCTCACTCTCTCTCTCTCTCTACCCATGAAGGACTTACAGGTTGTTTGAATGAAAATGAGCGCTGTTCAATAATACATAAGGTCTCGACAGAAGACCATTACCAAAGAATATGTTTAATGAAAGGCTGGTAAAAATGGGGTATATTTCCATGCTGGCATACATCTTTCAGACAAGATAAATGGCGGGGTGGTCCGGAAAATGCCTACAAAGCTGAAGCACTGGGGCTGAAAAAGCCTCTCCGCACGCATAAAAAAAATAAAAGACGCAGGGAATACTAAACACCGTCCACCACCATCGGGCTGGACCACATCGACGCACAACTCCGACATGCTGCTCTGGGCTGCATCACAAGCCACGTTTGCAGCGTTTGCAATACGCTGATAATCCGTTACTAATCCGACTAATGGCTCAATCGGGATGGGATACGCCCATGTATTCAGCTCAATCCTAACAGACTAGTGCGACGTAGGCCGCTCCGAGTACGATGTCCTTGTGCTTTTTTGCACGTATCAGCAAGGCAACAGCGATGCATATGCATTATTACTGGAACTATGGTATGTGTACACAGTGTGTGGCGTGGAATTTCTTGTGTACTGTATCGTAATGGTATGTTCTGCGGGGAGAGGGATCCTTCCTCTCTAAAGCTGTGCATTTCTTCACAGGTACGACTGGTACAGGTACGACTCTCGTACTTCCTGTAGCTGCTGCCCAGGTCATCAAACTCTGGTTTACAAAGCTAAGACTGGACCAGCCAGCTCCTCCGTACTTGATGGCAATGGTCAAAAGCCGATCTGCACCAAGAGCCCTTCCAGCTTCAAGTACGGCTCGGCTCGACCCGCCATCCTTTAAGATCTACGGAAGACGAGTGTCCAGACTTTTTACTGTCCTGCACCGAAGTGGTGGAACGAACTTCCCCTGGGTGTCCGAACAGCAGAGTCCAACGCTCGCTGTCTTTAAACCCAGAGTACTCAGAGTGTAGAGTGTGTGGAGGACTGTGTCTCCAGACTGACTTCTGTATTTAGTAGATTCTAAACTTTGGGGGTCTTTTAGATCCTAGCCTTTACAAACTAGCTCAGGGTATTTTCTGAGTAAACAGTGAAGCTCTGCTGTAAGTCGCTCTGGAGAAGAGCTTCTGCTGAATGCCTTTGCTTCTGTGGTCTAATGGGCATTATTGGTAGGTTATACAGATATACCTAGCATTAGCTTGTCTGCTGAGTGGCTGAGGATATAAGGAACCTGCTGAGGAACCTGCTGAGGAACCCCTGCACACTGTTAAAAATATTAGACCCTTAAGGAACTTTTGGAGGTTCTTCAATTTGAAGAGACAACTTATTATTGTTGTCCTCCTCCTCCTCAGTTATTTCTGAGGCAGTGGCCCGAGCACCGGGCTATAGATTGGTTGTGGGTTCGATTCCCGGGCTTTGGGCAAGCTGCCACTGTTGGACTTTTGAGCAAGGCCCTTCACAGTC
>NC_132896.1:33085374-33177874 GCF_030463535.1 Salminus brasiliensis | reverse complement strand
TTAAATATTTGATGAAAGCTACATTAGACGGTTATTCCCCCCAAAAAAGTGTTTTGACAACTAAAAAAAAGAAGAAGAAGAAATGGAGAACGTTTCATCTGGCATTAGTTACTCTCTGTACTTATTTATTTATTTCACGTCCTTCCGAACAAACTGTGAAAGTATCATCCCTCAGCGTCCATCTTTCTCTTTTTATAAATGTCAGCGCGTCTGAAAGTATCCTCCTCGCGTGATATAGTTGACGGGTTTTGCGTGAGTGTGCGCGGGTGATAGATTTAAGGTGTGAAGGAAGTCATAAGCGCATCAACGTGGCGGAGGGCTGGGTGGAGAGTTCGAGACTGAGAGAGAGAGAGAGAGTGAGTGAATGCTGCTCCATCACTCAGGAGATGACGGGCTTTTACATATCTCACGCCCGGAGCCAATAGCTGCCAGGCCCTGATCCACTCATCCATCGCTGAGTTACTGCCAGCTGTAAATTCACACTGAAAGCTCCTACTTCTCACATTTCACATCAAGGACACGCGCCAGGCCTCCACCCCTCGCTCAGCCTTCCGCTTCGCACCCACTGCGCTTCCATCGGGAGCAGGTGTGCGTTTCCTGCTCTCATCAGAATCGACTCATCAGCCGCTTCCAGGCTGTTTAGGAGGCCATTCGAATGCTGCAAATCCAGGTTTTCAGTGAAATCAACAGCAGTTCTAGTCTGAGTGTGTAGAGATCTACTTATCTGGCTCTCAAAGATCAGCACCCAAACCTCTGCTCTTCTAACTGTGTTCCTCTAACACTCATCTTAAAAACCACTGGCTTTATGTTTATTTGGGTTTATTCTAATGTTATATAGAGTTAATTACAGGTAGACGCTCTCACTGACCACTGACTTTATGTTTATTTGGGTTTATTATAATGTTATATAGAGTTAATTACAGGTAGACACTCTCACTGACCACTGACTTTATGTTTATTTGGGTTTATTCTAATGTTATATAGAGTTAATTACAGGTAGACACTCTCACTGACCACTGACTTTATGTTTATTTGGGTTTATTCTAATGTTATATAGAGTTAATTACAGGTAGACACTCTCACTGACCACTGACTTTATGTTTATTTGGGTTTATTCTAATGTTATATAGAGTTAATTACAGGTAGACACTCTCACTGACCACTGATATTATGTTTATTTGGGTTTATTCTAATGCTATATAGAGTTAATTACAGGTAGACACTCTCACTGACCACTGACTTTATGTTTATTTAGGTTTATTTAAATGTTATATATAATTTTAAAGGTAGACACTCTCACTGACCACTGGCTTTACGTTTGTTTATTTATTTATTTTAGTTATATGGAGTTCTATAGGTAAACACACTCACTGAGGCTTTGTAAACAGTTTTCTTGGCTGAGTAATTAGTGGGAAGAACATTTAGATGGATTCAGAGTGATGAACAAACAAGAAAGTGAGAAGCCTCATTATTTCTAAAGTGATAATAAAATCTCCAGGTAGATCATTTTACATATAATTAAACCTCAAATAAACAAAAAGAACTGAAATGAAAATAAACAAGAAAAGTTAATAATGAATAAAACTTCTAAAAATGCACTTTTTATATTATAAAAGGAATTATTTAAATTTACTTGATTAAAATGTGTGCATCATTTCACTGATGATCAAATACAACAAACAATTCCTTAAGAATTAAAAAGTATATTTAATAAGCCTACACTCATAAAGGAGTGGCTAAGAATGGCTAAATGTGTATTAATGGCTACTAATAAGATTATAAACACCTTTAAAAGCATTAGTAATTAATTTAACACAAATGAAAATATCAACCCACATTCCTCCACACTGTTAAAGCACCAGTGTTTCTGGTTCCTGATCTTACTGTGGGTTCTCCATCAGTCAGGGTTCTACCTGTCAGCTTCAGCAGAGATCTGTTGATACCTGACTACAGCTGAACCCCAACAGGAGCTCTAATTACTCATTAACGATCACCTGATCAGCTACGCTCGCATCTGAGCGAAATTGCTGAGCTTCACATTTTCAGCCGTGTTGATCTTCATGTTTGGAGCTCATTAATAGATGCTGATGTGTTTTACATTTTACAGTCTTTTGGTGTTTATTAGTGTTAATAACTCATTAATAAATAGACAAAGGGTACGAAACATCAAACTAAACAGGAGACAATAAGAAGATCAGAAGAAAATGTTAGTAAAAGTTCGTAGAAATCTACTGAGAAGCATCTGCTACAGCTGAGAGCTTTAACACTAGCTGGGTTTCTACATACACTACATTTATGCAGAGAAACGTAAGATAATATAGTGAATCGTGATTAGGAGTGGCTTCGAAACAAGCAGCTAACAGCTAACAGACACCTGTACTGGCCAAGAGTGATGGGAGGAGAGAGGGTCTACCCACCCGGAGAGAGAGCACGGCTAATTGTGCTCACTCAGGCTCCGGCTGCGGATGGCAAAGCAGCATGGCTCAGGATTCAAACTCTCGACCCCTGGGCCATAGTGGTAGTCAGTGGTATTAGACCACTGAGCCACTAGGAGCCAATGGGCTTTACAGTCATTAGCCTTCCTTTTATGTCTGTGTTGTTGTTTTCAGTTGAGAGATGCTGGACAATACAAGCTGGCCCTGAATAGGGTCTGCAGTGTAGGATAGTATAGGGAGTATAGGATAGTGGGTAGACTGGCTTATGGCTTTTCTTTAATTGGGAAACCCCTTTTTCCACTGTTCACATCATGGCTTTAGTGGTATTCGGTGGCTTTTCCACCTCATCCAGGCGTAAAAATCTATTTTTGGACATCAGGAAACTCGATGGATTGAATTTCCACCACCTAGCTAACATCATGTCTATGTTGGGCCTGTTTGGGTAGCCCAACAGGGAACCAGAAACTTTAGTCCATGGGTTCCATGTCGGTCCTGCATATGGATGCCCACCAGGGTCAGTAGGGTGGGCTGTAACAATGAGGCCCAGTTGGGAAGCCCAACGCTTGTACAAACCCACTCAAAGCCCATGCCCACCTGGAACCCACCTAGCCACCCACGTTCCACCCATGTGAGCCACACATGAACGTGTGATTTACCGCCAAACTATTGCTTAAGACCAGTTGAAACTAGCCCCTGCAGTCGCATTGCCTTGCTCGTGCTCGTGCTGGTCTCAGCTGTCTCCAGTGGACTGGGGCCGGGCGACAGTGTCGTGTGGAGAAGGGCCGCAGGGCGGGTGTAATCTGGGCTGAGGGAAGGCCATAAATCTGGTAGATGTGAAATAGTGTGTGTGTAAATCTCTCAGCCAGCCCTCATAACTGCAAACTCTGACATGTCTGATGTGGCCGGGACCGCTCATAAGTCTACCACTCAGATGCTTCATATTATCTCTCTCGCTCTCTCGCGCACGCTCTCTCTCAGGATGGAGTGACAGGGCTGCTCTTAATTTCTCCTGCTCAAGCCCTGCAGACATGACTCCAGGCCTGACTTATGGGTGAGCCGTTTAAATAAAGATTGAGAGATGGAGGTGGAGCGAGAGAGGGTGGGTTGGGTGGGGTTGGGAGGGTGGATGGTATGGAAAGCTGACACATGCATGAGAAAAACTTAATACTTGATATTTAATACTTAATACTTAATACTACTTGGTCTTGAGTGGCGTTAATGTGCTCATCCTTTTTTTTTGTGTCAGCATGTACACGTGTGTGTGTGTGTGTGTGTGTGTGTGTGTTTAGTGCTACGAGGAGTCCAAATCCTTCCCAGGATTCAAACGTACACTATATGTCAAAAGTTTGTGGACATCTCTTCTAATGAATGTATTCAGCTATTTTAAGTTGCACTCACTGCTGACACAGACACATGGACAAAAGTATTGGGACGCCTGCTCATTCATTGTTTCTTTGTTGGAGGAACTGTCTTTACTGCCCAGAGAAGAACAAGGCTTTCTACTATATGATCTGGGAGGAGCATTGCTGTGAGGATTTGATTGCATTCAGAACATCCCAACTCCCAAACTCATCCCAAAAGTACTGGATGGAGCTCCCCCATCCATCATTCCAGAGATCACACTGCTCTCTTACTGCTCCACAGCTCCTCAATGCTGGGGGGCTTTATACCCCTCTAGCCCACGCCTGGCATTATCAGGCAGCATTCCTTAATGGCAAGTCAACAACAGGCGCAACTTAAAGTAGCTGAATGCCTTCATTAAAAGGGGTGTCCACAAACATTTGGACACATAGTGTGCTTCATAAAGATGGTCATAAAGTTGGTGGTCGATGGTGCTGCAACTGGAGAGATCGACCTTGGAGCACTGCAGCTTTTTGAAAACACCACCCTGTTGCACTGGAGCGCCACGCTCCTGATCAGCGGGACACACTCCTGTACGCTGATGGCGCTGTCTAATGGCCCCAGATGGAAGTGTGTGTGTGTGTGTGTGTGTGTGTGTGTAAGTGAGGGTTTCCTGAAAGGTTTTGTATTTCCCCACTGAACAAAACGTTGCACTGCGCTGTGTTCAAACGCACACTCAATAATTCATCTGTCTGCAAGGCTGCTCGGAAGAAAGGGCTTCTTTGAAGTCGAGGTGGCACAGATGGGCACCTGATGGTGCCACGCTCACACACACACACATTCGTACACACACTCTTGCACAATCCAACCCTCACACATGCAGTCACACATATGCGTGCACAGAGGGAAAAAGTTGAAGACTTCACCGACTCTGCACCATATGGTGGCGAATAAGTCACTGACTCCAGCTCTCTCACTTCTGAACAGGTTATACACACACACACACACACACACACACACGTATGTAAATACACACAGACAGATGACGCCACACCTGGAGTGGAAGCACTCTTCTGCTGTAGCTATCTGTGTGAGTTAAGAAGCTCAGGTGTGTAGCATTCATCACCAGACGGTGTGTGTCTGTGTGTGTATGTTTATTTGTGTGGGGGTGTGTATTTGTGTGTGTTTCCCCTGCTGCCCCCTCTTTAACGGTATTCTAATTAGCATGAGCTCAAAGCTATGGCTGAATCCAGCACACCACAGAACACACTCCACAGATGTTCCTGGAGCAGCCATCAGTGGACCACTTCTATCCACTCTCAATCAACTGCAGCTCACCTCTGCAACCAAGCTACATTACATGGACAAAAGTATTGGGACACCTGCTCATTCATTGCTTCTTCAAAAATCAAGGGTATTAATAGGAGCTGATACTGCTTTTGTTGGAGTAACTGTCTCTACTGTCCAGAGAAGAACTCTTTCTACAAGATTGTGGAGGAGCATTGCTGTGAGGATTTGATTGTATGGATTGATCTGTGGAGGAGCGCAGTGTAGGAGGATCTGTGGAGGAGCGCAGTGTAGGAGGATCTGTGGAGGGGCTCAGGGTAGGAGGATCTGTGGAGGAGCTGAGTGTAGGAGGATCTGTGGAGGAGCTCAGTGTAGGAGGTCTGTAGGGGAGCTCAGTGTAGGAGGATCTGTGGAGAAGCTCAGTGTAAGAGGATTTATGGAGGAGCTCAGTGTAGGAGGATCTGTGGAGGAACTGAGTGTAGGGGGTCTGCGGAGGAGCTCAGTGTAAGAGGTCTGTGGAGGAGCTCAGTGTAGGAGGATCTATGGAGGAGCTGAGTGTAGGGGGTCTGCGGAGGAGCTCAGTGTAGGGGGTCTGCGGAGGAGCTCAGTGTAGGGGGTCTGTGGAGGAGCTCAGTGTAGGGGGTCTGTGGAGGAGCTCAGTGTTGGAGGTCTGTGGAGGACCTAAGTGTAGGAGGATCTGTGGAGGAGCTCAGTGTTGGAGGTCTGTGGAGGAGCTCAGTGTAGGGGGTCTGTGGAGGAGCTCAGTGTAGGGGGTCTGTGGAGGAGCTCAGTGTAGGGGGTCTGTGGAGGGGCTCAGTGTAGGGGGTCTGTGGAGGGGCTGGATGTTGTCACCACCTCTCTGCTGTTGGTTTGCACTCCTTACTTTGGTGGTTGGAAATGTGAACTCAGGGGAGCGACTCCGGGGGGACACAGGTCTGAATATCAGGAGCTGCCTTTGTGTCTCTCGCTCTCTATTGTTTTGTCCCCCTTTTACTCTCTCTCTTCTTTCTCCCTCTCCCTCAGACCTCTCTCGATCTCTCTTTCTCTCGCCCTGTCTCACTCTTTTATTCTCACACTTTCTCTTCTCACTCTCTAGCTCTCCTTTCTCACTTTCTCACTTTCTGTTCTCTCTCTCTCTCTCTCTCTCTCTCTCTCTCTCTCTCTCTCTCTCTTTGTCCCTCACCCATTGTTAAACATGTTGGCCCGCCGTGTTTGCTCAACATGTCATCAGCTCTTGAAATGCGTCCCACATCTACCTTCAATCAGGCCTTTTTTAAATATCCTCTCATTATTACAAGAGTAAAAAGCCTGGAGCTTATTTTCGACCCCCGCTGCTTACTGATCAAAGCCGCGTCCACTTAAAAAGAAAAACACGTCCACTAGGAATTCAGCAACTATGAAGACAGAATGGGAAGCATGACCCTTCCTCTTCTGTGATTCGCTCTGAAGCAGGCCTTCCTTCTCCACTGCTGCCTGAACCCCTTTCTTTACTCATTTAGCTCTTTTCTGATTGGCTTCTTTAAACAGAGGCTTCAATTCAGTTCTGGGCACCACCACTGGAATGTACACTGAAAAGCAGTCATCTTAAAACACACTCTTACACACACACACACACACACACACACACACACACACACACACACACATAATCAAAGGTATTCATCTTTGTGAGATGAAAGGTTTGGGAGATGGCTGTATATCATCTTGTTGGATTTTCAATAGCCTCTCTCAGGGGTGTGTACGACAGCCAAAGCTGAATTAATAACACAGGCCTTAATCAGCGCTCCACCCGTCCTTGGGCTTCATTTTTTTGCAAGCTTTAGTCCTCGTCCTGCTCAGGTGAGGTGATGGAAGGTCTTTTAAGCACAAATTGAAACTGCCTGTTTTTCTGTCTTTAATAATAATAATAATAATAATGTGTGATTCATTTCTCTTGAGAGATTTCTCTGTTTCAGGCCTGAATGCAGGTAAAATGAAATTTAATATATTCATAATCCCTGAGCGAATGTAGCCAATGAATTTTGTTTAATACATAAAAAAAATATTATAATATTATGATGTTGTCATTTGATACAGTTCATAAAAGCACAGTTACGGCAAGACATAGGAGACATAAGGCTTTTAGACAGAAATCCATCATGAAATTGTGCCGTTCAATGGTTTCTCCATGAACCCTGTAGCTGCTTCTGTACACAGTGTAAATAATTCAGGATGAATGGACCAATAGAAATGATCTAAATAAATGACTTAGAATATGTACAATTACTGTATTCTACATATTATAGAATATGTAGAATACAGTATATATATATATATATATATATATATATATATATATATATATATATATTTAACACCTGTTAGCCATCACATTAGTACCCTGATTATGTGCACTGCTCCTGTTGAGGAATGGATATGTTGCCTAAAGCTCATTGATGCTCATGAAGGTTCCACCTCACAACTTACAGCACTTACAGGAAGAATCCACTACTAATATCTTGATACCAGATACCACAGGGCACCCTCAGAGATTTTGAGTCCATGATTGGAATGATCACATTGCAGGTTAATGTTATGGCTGATTGGTATAAAAATATATGTATATACATATGGATATGTACAGCGGCTGATATTCTATTAGACTGTGTGAGTATGCATTCATGAGATTTTGAATGTAAGAGTATAGGATGCCACATTAATGTGTGTGTGTGTGTGTGTGTGTGTGTGTGTGTGTGTGTGTGAAGTGAACCGTTGCATATTAAGCATGTCTCTATTATCCCTACTCAGTCTCAAGGCCACTTTTCCATGGTTTTAATGTTGGCAACCTGCTGCCACTCTAGAATCAAGGCATTAACTCATGGCTGCTACTCTGCTGCTGCCGTGCTCGCTTTGTCTGAAACCAGCATCCTTGCAGAGCCCCTGAAAGGAAGGGCACTCTACAAATGGCACTTGTCCCTGCTCAAAAATAATATTAAATTACATTAAAAGAGCTTTTCATTCCGATGAGAGAAGTGCTCCTGAATGGGTCTCCATTAGCCGGGGATACTTAATAGTATGTATTATTATCATTAATATTATTATCATTAATAATAATATTATTATTATTATTATTATTACTGATTCATTTAGCTGCTTGTCTTGCTCACTGGGGGTCTGGACCCAGATTTCTGACACGCTGCTTCTTGAAAATGTTGTAAAAAGCAGTACATAGCCTATATAAATTTGCATCATGTTGAATATTATTTTTATCAAGATTATGAAGATCATAAAGGACTTTAACCCACACATAATGTCAGTGTTCCTCTAAGGCCTCAAAGCAACATGGCCTGTGACCATGTGCTGGGTAGAATAATTAAATATTCTATCATTTTGAAGTATATACTTTTAGTACATTTAGTTTAATTCATTATAGATTCATTTAATTTGATATAATTCTTAAATAATATAGATATTTCTAATATATATTGTTGAATAAAATATATTATATAAGTATAAAAAACATAATTAACTAATAATGAACTACAGCAATTCCTATGAAGCACACCTTTAAAAAACAAATTTGTAAGAATATTTGTTACATATTAATACAATATGTATCAAAATTGTATATTATATAAAAATATACATTTAAACATATAAATATCTCTAGAAGTGTGCTATTTCGGTAAGTAAGGAACTAGAAGTATGTACATTACATAGTATTATTAATATTACATAGTATAGTATAATATATATAATATATATATAATATGTATATATTATTAAATAAATGTGTGATATATAAAATGTAAATATATTTTAGTACATTTCTAATACATATTATACATATTATACGTAAAATAGTAATGCAGCTCTAATATATATTATATTTTAGTTTATTTAAAGTATTAATTTAAATACATATGCAGTAGTACATTTGAAGTCTACCTAAGTAACCGTACCATAGTTTTGCATACTATGTTTTAATGTAATTAAAGTATAATAAGTACAAAAATAATAGAGGGTAGGATGGTTTACCTGGACAGGGCCTGGATCTGCCTCGTAAGCCTCACCTTAATGAGACCAGCTGTTTGGATCGCTTTATCAGGGGCTTGTTGCTGGACCCCGAAGTGAATGGCTTTGTATTAGTTCTGATTAGTATTTATTAATACAGTGGTCCATCACGTTCAGTCCTCATCAGCGCACTGTACGGAAGGAAAATACAATATCTGGCAACCCAGCAGTTCCTGTTTTTCACGTCTCAATGCTCATATCATTTTTCCCGTCCTGCTTCTTTCCCTCTGCATCTCCCAGCCTGTGCAAGTCTGTCTGCTGACACTGTGATTACCTCTCAATCGTCTTCTCCGTAGGGTTCTCCCTGTATACACTCCATACTGAGGCTTCACCGAGCAGGTGAACGGGGGCTGGAAGCAAACCAACTGTGGGCTGTTAACTCATCGCACACTGCGCCACATACATGCACCTGCCAAGACTGATTTAGTGAGTGCTTCTGTTCTGTCTATATATAATATTGGTAATTATTATTAGTAGTATGATATCCACTTGGGTTCATCTCTAAAAACTGAAAGTACAAAAAAGGGATCTCTAGAGCAGAATATCTCAAAAACAAATAAATAATAAAAAAAAGTTTGTCGAAGACCCCCTTTGTGGATGGTGGAATTCTCCCCCAACTTCCCCACCAGTCTTTATATCCACTTAATGAGCTGTATCTAGAGCCGTCAATTCCAATACCTTGTAACAATATCAAGAAGATGCTATATAATATTTGTATATATCTATACTGGAATGTCCACTAACTTACTTGTATATAACCTATGTACCATATGGACAAAAGTATTTGGACACCTGCTCTTCTATCCAGCTTGTTCAGAATCTGATTGCATTCAGGGACAAGAGCATCCCCAACTCCTCAACTCATCCCGAAACTGTTTGTTTCCATCATTCCAGAGAACACAGTTCTTCTACTGCTCTACAGCTCAATGCTGGGGGGCCTCTAGCCCAGTCCTGGCATTAGGCAGAATGGTGCCAATATGTTCATGATGTTGGTCTGCTCCAGAGAGTCCTATTCTAATGGCAATACTGCTCTACAAGGACTAGACAAGCCGGGTGCTAGTGTGTGCATTTGCACATCTGTCTCAGCATAATGGGTGCACCTTAAAGTAGCTGAATGCATTCTTAAAATGGGATGTCCACAAACATTTGGACAAATGCTGTATATCTATATCCTGAGATAATATGTAT
This sequence comes from Salminus brasiliensis, assembly GCF_030463535.1. NCBI lineage: Eukaryota > Metazoa > Chordata > Actinopteri > Characiformes > Bryconidae > Salminus > Salminus brasiliensis. Next base: position 33,167,570 of record NC_132896.1, on the reverse strand, counting down.
AAGCTGCCAATATGATCCGATCCCCGGTCGTGTTGCCTGCCATCAGCAGCCGGAGCCTGAGGGAGTACAACCGGCCTTGTTCTCTCTGAGTGGGTAGATGTCTCTCTCTCTCTCTCTCTCTCTCTCTCTCTCTCTCTCTCTCACCCCACATCACTTCAGGTGTCTGCTAGCCGAGCTACAATCAGAGCTGGGTACCCGACACTTTCCTCCAAGTGCGTTGGTTACCCGGCAACGTTGCATTTCCAGCAGCTGTATTGGGAGCTTTACCTGAGGATAAGGCGAGAGAACAAGAAGGAGAGGGTTGGGTGACTGTCTAAGGGAAATGGAGTTGGTGAGTCTGGCTCAACCTCTGCGCATATGACTCTTGTTATAAATTTGACAACATGGCAAAGAGGTTTGGCTTCATTTCTGTAAAACGGAAAGAAATGGGGCCACGGCGTCCATGCTTTTTACAGTCCTTGTAGGTGACTCACATGACCTGTAGCACAGCTTAGGAGAAGACTTGAGGTTGGGGTTGAGTGGGCAGTAAGAAAGGCAACATGATGGCACAAGAAAAGAGGCTAACCAGGTCATGCAGTCTCACCAGTGGGGGCGTTCTGCAACTGTAACGGTGGTGTAAGTTGCTGAGTTTGTTCTTGCTCAGGGATATGAAGTTGGAAGTGTGTTTACTGAGATATCATGACTATATTTGCCCGTAAAATGTCAATGTCTTTTTCCAGAAAGACTGGCAAAGCTATTTGCATGAACTTCACTACGAATTTCCTACTGACGCCTTGTACGGTTGTACAGCCAGACAGAATGAGTGCATAGCCGAAAGCGTCCTAAAAATAACCTCCTGTCCTGTGAAGCTCTTTGTTGTGTACATTAAAAAGTGCGTTTGGACGTAATTCCGTTTTATCAAATCTCCAGTGTCCTTGCATCCGGTGTCGATTCCCGGTGCATGTTTTACCCTTATTGTACCTTTGTTGTGTTTGTCTCTGGGACAATCTAGCAGCGCGATGGCTGGAGAAAGGTAAATCAATGACTTAAGTGTCCTTACGTTGCTGATAACCAAAGGAGTGGAGGCTTCTGCTGATAAAGGGGTTGAAACACCTTGAAGTGGTCTGTATATTTGGTGGAACAGCTTCTACATCAGTTAACTTAGGCCAGACCCTATTTTGGGTTTTAGAGGAAAAGAGGACAATGGGGACACACAGGTATCCACCGTGATTAGGATGTTGTGGCTGAGGGACTTTAGGTAAGCTTAAGGTGTAGGACCATAGCAATGTGCATGTGTGAGGGTGGGAGGGGCTTAAATACCTTTAAAAATATGCAGCTAGCATGTACTAATTTACCAAGACCAGTGAATAACCTTAATAGCCCTTATGTCCAGACACTGATCAGTCCTCCTAGAACTGTGGGAGACATTGATCTGATTATTTATTTGGACATTTCAGAATCAGTCATAAACCCAACCCAGGTTAGGTTTGTGGCTGATTTATGAATTCCATCACTGTCCTAAAATCTTGTATTCATTTTTGGGTTTATTTTTACTTTTGGTTGTTCTTTAAATCATGTCTGAATTGGACCAATAGAAATGCTCCAAAATGACTTGAAATAAAACCTAAAAGCAAGATGGATTCAATCAAGTCTGGAAATCCTAGTATTAAACATCACGCCTTTTGTGAGGAAGCTGAAGCATTGGGCCTTACAACAGGACGATGATCCCAAGCAGACCTCAAAGTCCACCAAGGCTTGGTTTCAGAAGAAGTCCTGGAAGATTCTGGAGTGGCCGTCACAGTTGCCTGACTTGAACCCTATAGAAAATCATTGATGGAGGTGATTGCAGCAGCAGCAGCAAACCCAAGAATATTAGCTAGTGGACTGGAGGACACTGCCCTTGAGGAATGGGCTAGGGTTGTATGTTTTTCTAAAAAACCTCATTTACAGTGGGGTTTCGATTGCAACTGTAGATGCTGGCAAATGACCAAATTTCTGAATATATACACGAACATTTTTCATTTTTCATCGTGTGTGTGTGTTTATCACAAAACACTGCTTGCTCCCGGGTGGAAAACAAGCCAATTACAATCCACAATTACCCAGATTTTGTTGGTTTCATCCCAGTGTTTTTTTTAGAGCGCACGCTCAGCTGCCTTTCTCTTTTACCTTTCCTAAGGCTGCTGTTCTAAAACTTCCCACACACTAACAGCCAGTCCGCGAAGCCCAGCGCCGTTTCAGTTGAACTCATCAGATTCACGTTGCACTCCAGATATCTTTCTCTCCGGACTGAAAAGAGTGAATCCTCTGATCCACAAGCCCATCCTTGAGCACATCAGTGGGCTGAGAACACTGCCTGGTCTCATTACTACCTTGCCCATCCAGAGAGCAGGAAATGGTGAAATGGGCATATTTCAACCCCGACCAACTTCAAACACGGTCACTCTTTACAAACCCCTCTTTAAGCTACAAAAGCTGCATCTCCGTTCTGTTCTAGGCTAATTCCACCTGATGTTTCTTTGCTTCTTTCGGTGACATCAAACACGGCCAACCCAAAACCCTAAGCCCGGCTCTGACAGGGCAGAAATCGTTTTGAATCCAGAGTACAAAGGTACTCCAGCCCAAGGCCTCCGCATCGCTGTGGACGACACTTGTACCTTTATTTCTCCCTCAGTGAAGAATCTTGGGGTCACTTTGGATGGTAAATTTTTTAATCAGTGGAAATACGAATCCTGCCCCCAGGGCAGGCAGAGTTCTGCTTTTTTCAGCACGAGGAAAAATCATCTCTAAACAACTTGTAAAGAGTAGATATTACACTCTTCCCTTTTCACACTGACGTGTTCTCTTAGCTTATTCCATCCTACTCTTTCCAACTTATGTAAAATACATGAACACATCCCTTCATCACATCCTACACTGTCCCATGGACTGGCATCTGGTGGTGTGCCGTCACTGAATGCCTCTGAACCACATGGACACAGGGCTATGTATCCATAGATGCTAGGATGAAAGGAACAGATCATTAGCATTATTAGGGCTGAATTAGTTTTAACAGGGGAAGTAATCAATAATTTGTGAGTTTAAATTTGGCAATTGATAACATGCAACTTCCCACAAATTCTCAGAGATAGCCCAGACTGAAGGGTCATTCTCACGTCATGCTTAAATCTGTAGACTGGTAAATTACTATTATTACTACTGAGGATGCTCTGGACTCAACCAATTACAAAAGGCCATTCACTCCACAGGTGCTACTGTCACACATTATAGATTCATACTGGATTAAAACTAATCCATAATTATTACTGCCAAACTAAAAGAAGGTAAACACACTGCAGATTCATACTGGATTTAAACTCATCTGCATTTAGTATTGTCAAACTATTATGAAACTATTCCTCAATTATTACTTCTAAACTGTAAAAGCTAAACTTACTGCAGATTCATACTGGATTCAAATCACTCTGTAATTGTTTAGTGAAATTATGACTTCATCCATGATTGTTACTGTCAAACTGTGAAAACTATACTTTACTACAGATTCATACTGGACTCAAATCACTCTGAATTTGTAGTGCCAAACTATTAAAGCATGCCACAATTATTCATGTCAGACTGTAAACACTACACCTACTGGAAATTCATACTGGATTAAAACTACTCCACAATTTTACTGCCAAACTAAAAAAAGGTAAACACACTGCAGATTCATACTGGACTCAAATCACTCTCACTTTGAACTGTCAAACTTTAAAAGCATGCAACAATTATTTCTGTCAGACCATAAAAACTACACCTACTGCAAATTCATACTGGATTTCTATCACTCCACAATTCATACTCCCTCTGGAATTTGTATTGTCCAAATTGTATTGGAATTGGAATTTGTATTGTACAAATGACAGCTCCAATGCGGTGACAACACAAATTATTTTTAAATACAACTTGGTAATCTTACAATCAACTAACAGTTACAATGTGGTGACATCACAAATTAATTATGAGTATGACTTGGTAACATCACAAACAACTGACAGTAACAATGCAGTGATCTTACAAACGACTTAATCATGACTTGCTGATGTTACAATCAACTGATAGCTACAATGTGGCAATATCACAATTTACTCGGAATTACGACTTGGTGACATCACAAACAACTGATAGTTACAATGTGGTGACATCACAAATTACTTATAATGATGACTTGGTGACATCACAAACAACTGATAGTTACAATGTTATAATGTGCTGACATGACAAAGACTGATAGTTTTGACATGGTGACATTATAAACAAATCATGGTTACAACATGGTGATGTCACAAATGACAGTTCCAATGCGGTGATGTCACAAATTATTTTTAATTACAACTTGGTGACATCACAAACAACTGATAGTTACAATGTGGTGACATCAGAAATGACTTATTACCACAATTTGGGGACATCACAAACAACTGCTGTTATACAATGTTGTAATGTGCTGACATCACAGAGACTGCTAGTTTTGATCTGGTGATGTCAAAAACAACCCCAATAATAACTGTTAAATAAAAAAAATTACAGATTTCTGTCAGACTGTAAAAACTACGTCTACTGCAGATTCATACTGGATTTTTATGACTCCACAATTATTACTGTTTATCTATGATACATTAGACACACAACAGATTCATACTGGATTCAAATTGTTCAGCATAACCACACATATTTGTACAATACACACTTTACACACACAGTAGATTCATACTGCATTACAGCCACTCAACTGAATGTAAATCTATGAAAACGAAACACAGATTCATACTGGATTAAGTTCATTGTAATTAGGCATAATTCAATTGCAGCTCCACCCCCATAACACTAATCGGCCCCAAAATGGCTCTAATTCCACTGTTAGATAAAAAAGCAGACCCTGCTTGTCTCTGTCGTCCTGTAAGTTGGATGATTACAGGATCTATTCAGTTAGAAATGTCCTACTTACTCATAAATTGCTTGAATAAAAGCATATATTGATTTCACGTTCCCCATATTTTTTCCTTCCTCTGCATACCACCAGGTTCCGAGTAATGAATGGATGCAGTGGAATCATTATATAGACGTCTTTGTCACGGCCGTTCTGTCTACACGGCACTGACAGATGACTCTGTGAATGAAGGTCTTAGCCTGTTGTTAATGTCAAGCGCCTCACAGAGAATACACACCACGTCACGAAAGTGCCCGCGGAGTCTCCAGAGGCAAGGAGCATCTATCTGAACATCAAAACACCAATAAGCTGCTGTTAATAGAGATGGAAGATCATATCGGGCAGGAGCTTAGAAAGAGAGAAGGCTGAACGTTAGATCTATGTCTCGGGCAAATACACACACACACACACACACACACACACACACACACAGAGCAGTAATCACTGGGTGTTATTGGAAAAAGATTAATCATGGAATGATCTTCATCCATTAGACCGTGTGTGTGCATGTTAGTATCACCATGATGATCAATGCAGCTTTGATCTCACACACTTGGAGCTCTGACTGAACAACAGCCTGTGCGTGTTCTCTGGAAAGTAGCCGTATTCATTTCTTTCCCAATTATGAGACTCTTACGGCTGTAATACATTGTAAAGTGGGTGATGCATCAGACACGGCTTATTGACTTTGATCTTAAACCTGCATTTGTCAACTTCTTATGGCCAGCAGGAGAACGCTCTGGACATAATGCACCTGGTTCATTAGGTGCTGGAATCAGTCGTCTGCAGGTACTGTATAAAGGCTCAATTAATAAAATACACACAGGACGGGGGGTGCAGTCAGCCTGCTGGAAGGGGTGGGCCTTTTCTCCAAATATGGAGCTTTCCGTTGCACACACACACACACACACACACACAGGGTGTCTCACACACAAGACGTCAGTGTTTGTTATGGTGCTAGCATGACCTAAGCACTGGTGGGCCTCCTAATAAACACCTGATGGGCTGAGGTGTGGTGACATCACAGACAACTCATAGTTACAACGTGGTGACATCACAAATGACAGCTCCAACCTTGACAGTTCTTAATCATGACATCACAAACACCTGATAGTTACAATGTTGTAATGTGCTGACATCACAAAGACTGATAGTTTTGATCTGGTGATATCATAAACTAATCATAGTTACAACGTGGTGATGTCACAAATGACAGCTCCAATGCGGTGACATCACAAATGATGTTACAATCAACTGACAGTCACAATGTGGTGACATGACATCCAATCTTGACAGTTCTTAATCATGACATGTAATGTGCTGACATCACGAAGACTGATAGTTTTGACATTGTAACATCACAAATGACAGTTCCAATGCGGTGACATCACAAATGATTTTTAATTACAACTTGGTGACATCACAAACAAATGATAGTTACAATGCAGTGACATCACAAATTACTTATAATCATGATTTGGTGACATCACAAACAACTGATAGTTACAATGCAGTGACATCACAAATTACTTATAATCATGATTTGGTGACATCACAAACAACTGATAGTTACGATGCTGCAATGTGCTGATATCACAAAGACTGATCATAAACAAATCATAGTTACAACATGGTGATGTCACAAATGACAGTTTCAATGTGGTGACATCACAAATTACTTATAATCACAACTTGGTGACATCACAAACAACTGACAGTAACAATGTGGTGACATCACAAACGACTTAATCATGACTTGGCAATGTTACAATCAACTGATAGTTACAATGTTGTGACATCACAACTTACTTAGCAAGAGTGTATAAAGCCAATACGAATATGTACAAGGCAACACTGCATGTCTGTAGTGTAAACTGTATGAGAAACTGTCTGTATAACTTATGGGATTTGTGTGTGTGTGTGTGTGTGTGTGAGCATTAAGCAAACTGTAATCACTCAGAAGCTACACACTGTCAGGAAAATCATCTAACTTCAGAATCTCGTTCCTCAGGGAGCTGCTTTTGTCACATTCTTGTCTTTGGTCTGATGGTTGGGGATTATTTCACTAATATACCTCAGAACACAGTAACAAAGTACCTGCCTGACCTTTCCAGTCTATTCCCTTCACTCCTCTCTCTCCCTCTCTCTCTCACTCTCTATATACACACACGTTCCACAGGGTGAGGTTATACATGTTTTAATATGTTTCCAGTTCCGCTTCACATACAGTATCGGGTCTGGACGTAGGAGAGCAGATACATCTGATATGAGGCGAGTTCACCTCCTCCGGGAATGGCTTCCACCGTCTTGTACTGAGGGGTCTCTGACTAACTGAGAGAGATGATTAGGACACATTCCAAATGACTGCTAGTTAAAAATCTGTGACGTCACTAATGACTGACAGGTATGATTTGGTGACTTCACATTTGACTGACAGGACCAATGTGGCGACATCACGAATAACTGAGAGGTACAATATGGTTGCGTCACTAGTGAGTAATGTTTATGATTTGGTGACATCACAAACAGTGTATTGATATCATTTGGTGACATCACAAATAACTGATGTGCTTTAATGAGGTGACATCAAAAACATGTGATGTGCTGTAATGTGGTGACATCACAAGCATGTGATGTGCTTTAAAGTGGTGACATCACAGACATGTGATGCTTTAAAGTGGTGACATCACAAACATGTGATGTGCTTTAAAGTGGTGACATCACAAATGTGTGATGTGCTTTAATGAGGTGACACCAAAAACATGTGATGTGCTGTAATGTGGTGACATCACAAACATGTGATGTGCTTTAAAGTGGTGACATCACAAACGTGATGTGCTTTGAAGTGGTGACATCACAAATGTGTGATGTGCTTTAATGAGGTGACATCACAAATGTGATGTGCTTTAATGTGGTGATATCACAAACATGTGATGTGCATATATATATATTTGCTGACATCACAAACAGCCTTCAGATGTAATTTGGTGACATCACAAACATTGAGCAGGTCCCCCTAATAATCTTACTGCAGATATAATGTGGTGACATCACAAACATCTGATGTGCTGTAATGTGGTGACATCACAAACATCTGATATGCTTTATTGTGGTGACATCATAAACATCTGATGTGCTTTATTGTGGTGACATCATAAACATCTGATGTGCTTTATTGTGGTGACATCATAAACATCTGAGGTGCTTTAATGTGGTGACATCACATCACAGTGTATGGATATGATTTGTTGATATGACAATTTTCCGTGACATTTTTTGAGACGGGATTGAACCTGGCTCCTCCTGCAGACCGCATCTCATCTCAGCGGCCAATCGATGGCTCTCCTGTGCTCAGATCCTGTCATGGCCGTCAGTTTGTCACTCTGCTGGCTTTAGGAGGCAGGCTAGCCCTGGGGGAATTTATCCCCTCTCATCATCCTCCCTCTCTCACCCAGCTCTGCCTGTGTCACTGTGCCTGCCTGCCTGTCTGTCTGTCTGTCTGTCTGTCTGTCTGTCATTCTGTCATCCTCACATTCTACACCATTTGTCCAAATGTTTGTGGACACCTCTTCTAATGAATGCATTCAGCTACTTCGAGTTGCACACATTGCTGATACAGATGTGCAAATGCACACACACACACACACACACACACACACACACACACACAGCTTGTCTAGTCCATATAGAAAAGCACTGCCAATAGAATAGGACTCTCTGAAGTAGATGATCATGAACCTATTGGCACCATGCTGCCTAATAATACCAGTTTGGGCTTATAGAGGGGTGTAAAGCTCCCCCCCCCAGCATTGAGGAGCTGTGGAGCAGTGGAACTAGAAGTGTTCTCTGGAATGATGGATGGTGAAGCTCCATCCAGTACTTTTGGGATGAGTTGGGGAGTATTTTGCTCAACAGTGCTACCAGTGGATGGGTAAAAAAAAAGTGGTTGTATTTTTGGAAAAGAACATGTTGAGATTTTGGAGGGATGTTATTTCAGCATGCTCTACAGAATAAGCTGTACATCAGGGGTCATCTATTCCAGACCTGGAGGACCAGAGTCCTGCACAGTTGGTGATTTCATCACGTTAGCTTTATCGCTCCAGTGCAGAACTAAAAGCGTGAGCCTCAGAAACCAGCATGTCTTGGCAGGTCGGCTAAAACTGTGTAAAATGGATTTTTGCCCAACTGTAGCTCTGGGTAATATGATTCAACCAGGGCAGTTTCCAGGTACACATGACAGCAGCGATCCTGAAGATGATGACATCACCACTTTACATTAAAACCAACGAGAAAACCATTACACCTGTATTTACACTCTCTTAGTATCATTCAGTGTCCCTCAGCCAGCAAATCAGGACCAGTGTGTGCAGCGTTGTGCCTGTGTGTGTGTTACAGGGTTGGTAAGTCCACCTGCTGGCTGGTAGTGTGTGTGTGTTGTCACCCACTGGTTGCAAAATCAGACCTCATATGTGGAGCATATGTATCAACCACATATGTGTGTGTGTGTGTGTGTGTGTGTGTGTGTTCAGTGCGTGTATATGTGTGTGTGTGTGTGTGTGCGTCACCAGCTGGTTGCAGAACAGACGTCATGTGTGGAGAGCTGTGTGTGGGTTGTGGAGCTTGGGTGGATGTGTTAATGAGTACGTAAGGTGAGATCAGCCATAACATTAGTACCACCTACCTAAGATTGAGTAGGTCCTGCTGCGGTATCTGCCACCAAGGCTACCCAAGGCTAGCTGCAGATCCTTTAAGTCCTGTAAGTTGTGAGGTGGACGGGGCCTCCATGAGCATCAGTAAGCTGCCTTAGGAACCCCTGACCCTGTCGCCATGGTACTGGTTATTCTTTCCTGGAGCGTGTTTGGGAGGTACTGACCACTGATCACCAGGAACACCCCGCAGGACCTTCCTGATGAGTTGGAGAGGTTCTAGACCAGCACAGGTTGCTGATTTCCCTGCTCTGTCCGACCTGCTAAACCTGCTAATTAACAGGTGAGTTGTGCAGGAATTCAGCCCCCCATGACCGGAGTTCCCCATCCCTGTTATTACTATCCGATTGAACGAGATGAGTAATCCTTTAATAATCCATTAAACACAAGAATAATAGCCTGCATCCACCTTTAAACACCTGTTTACGTTCCCAATTGGAAAGTTTAAGCAGGTTAAGAAGATTATTACTAGAATAGGAGCTCTCACGCTATGGGCTCTGTCTCACACCCTCACACGCTCAAGGCTCGTCACGATGCTCATTCTCCTCACTGCTCTGCCAAAACTGTCTGGTGTGTTTGTGCTCCCAGGTGTTCGCTGGACGTTGTCGGGGTGGCATGGAGAACATTTAGCCCTCATTAGGTGACCACTGCTCATCCTGCCCGGCGTCTCTCTGAACCACAAACAACAACACAGCCTTAAAAAGATCCCAAACGGCTGCACAGATGATTCTGCTGAAAGTCTCACGTGTTCGACGACACCTTCTAAAGTTCCTGCATGACTGCAGTGGATGGAAACACCAATTATTGAGCTTTTTGTGTGTTACATTAGTGAAGCGTTTGGAAACCCAGCTTCAGAGAGAGAACTGAGAGAGGTAAAGAGTGAGAAGAAGGAGATGAGAGACCTGGGGCCCTCTCTTACACCCTGAGCAAGGTGTGTCGCGATGCTCGTCGCTATCTTACCCCCCGCCAAGAGTCTATTTTCACTGCTTCCGCCTGTGTCATTTAAACAGCACACTGCTTGTGAATATATCTACGCTGATGGGTGCGGTGGTCTCGAAATGAGGGGTCCTCAGGTCAGTTTCTGGAGTATTGCTGTGTATCTCGGCAGCAGAAAACACAGGAGGAGCTCCACTGACTGAAAACAGCCTAGACAGACGTTCATCAGCAGTCAGATGTTCGTTGCTATCTCAGCAGTGAATTGTCAACACAGGTGTGTGCAGCCCGGCGCTGGTACACCCCCCCCCCCCCCCCCCCCCCCACGCTTTACACCACTGAAACAGCAACCCGCCAAAGTCAGTCATACCGCACCTGGCTCTTGAAGGGAGCGCTGAGAGACACGCTGATTGGTTTATTACTGCATGTTACTCCCACAACAAACACACCCCTGATTAATTAAGAGACTCAGTACATGACTTCTGAACGTTTCAAGCCCTTGGAATCAATTCCTTGGAATGTTGCAGGACAAGACCCCTTCCTCTGGCCAATTCTTTCATTAAGAGCATTAAACAGCACCTGAAAACTCAGGTAACGCACTGCTGCTCCTCTAACTCATGAGGTGATGCTCGTTGTCACGGTAACGTGTACACTAAGCGGTACTCTACACCGCCCTGAGTCTGTTTTGGATCGGATTGCTTGCCGCGAGCATGTGAGCGGAGATCAGAGATTTGGTGATCTGGTGAGCAGCGTGTACATACAAACACCTCAGTCTGATTCTGTAATCAGAACCGGCTCAACTCAATCAGACCGGAGGAAATCTGTGCATGTGAACACAGCCGGCGTGTGTCTGTGAACAAGGCCGGCAGAAGCGTTCGGGATCTCCGGCTTCTGAGCTTCACAGCGTCAGTCTGGAGAAGCCTGTCTTTATATAGAGAGAGAGGTGAGCATTGATCGGACTGCTGTCGGCTAATGTCTCTCCACCACAAACTGACAGCAGTGGGTCTCTGTGCGGAGAGAAGAGAAGGAGCCTGAGGGGAGTAGAGGGAAGAAAGAGAGAGAGAGAGAGAGAGAGAGAGAGAGAGAGAGAGAGAGAGAGAGAGAGCAAAAAAGGGAGAAAGACAAAGGTAGAGAAACAGGAAAAGAGAGAGAGAGAGAGAGATATAGAGAGAGGACTAAAGGATATGTGACGTGAGGGAGGGAGAGAGACAGAGACAGTGAGGTAGAGAGAGAGAGAGAGCTTGATCAGAGTGGACGTTGTGTAAAGGTTACACTGCTGCACATCATTCCTAACCAGCGAGGGAAGGAAAGGGAGCGAGGGGAGGAGAGAGAGTGCAGTGGGGTGGGTGGGTGTAGGGGGCTGTGTGTGTGTGTGTGGGGGGCGGGGGGTGGGGGGGTGTGTGGGGGTGGTTGAAGGATGAGTTGATTCTTGAGGACATCTCAGAGAACAAAGGTGCTTCACTCTCATGATCTGAACAGGGAAAAAACACAGTGCAGTATAATGGCACAGTGCTTTGCCATTTCCTTCCTCCCTCTCTCTCTCTCTCTCTCTCTCTCTCTCTCTGTCTCTCTCTCTCTCTCTCTCATGTTCCAGAGTGTTCAGATAATACTGAAACATCGACAGGACAGGCATTGTCCTTCTTTACCCTCCGGCCATTTCGAAATACCACAACGCTGGAAGAGAAAACTGAGCAGAGAGCACAGAGCTGAAAAAGCCGGCCGGGCCGAGTTTAGCATCAGCGCTAATAACAGCTAATACATCAGCGAGAGACGAACAGATATATGTGACTTACGACCTTCATTTTCTAACCTCTCTTTTTTTTTTCCCTCAGAACCTGTTTTAAAGGCTGTAAGGCAGATACACTATATGGACAAATGTATTGGGACACCTGCTCATTCACTGTGTCATTAAAAAGTTTATCCGAAAAAGTTTTTTCTCCAGCTGTTGTTGGAGTAACTGACTTCTGAGCAGAGAAGGCTTTCTACAAGATTTGGAAAGAGCATTGCTGTAAGGATTTGATTGCAATCATCGACAAGAGTGGGGTTAGTGGGGTCAGGATGTTGGATGATGATCAGCACCCCACCTCAACCCAATCTCTGACCGCCTAACTCATCCCAAAAGTACTGGATGGAGCTCCACCACCATCATTCCAGAGAACACAGCTCTTCCACTGCTCCACAGCTCGATGCTGGGGGGCTTGAGCTGTGGCTAGATAAGCTGTCTGTCTCATTAGGGGCACAAAGGGTAGCCACAAATATTTGGACATATTGTATAGCTAGTACTGACTTGCCAAAGAGTTAAGTCCTCACAGGGTGATGAAAACGTGAACACTTGGCCTAGTGTTTGCCTAGACTTTCAACTGTCCTCCATGAGAGTGAAGGTCCCTCACAACCAGCAGCTTTTACTGTAGACAGGAGAAGAGGGTGAGGCTGATGTTTTGGTGGCTGAGGTTCAAGTTAGGTTGGGTTGCTGGAGCACAGCAGCAGCAGAAGACCATGGAAACATAGATTAAGGACACCCTGTGTGTGTGTGTGACCATAAAGAAGACTGGCTGGGAGGACTATTTTGAGGTAACTTTTTAATTTCATGCACGATGACTCTCACATTTGTTTCCCATCTTCCACTCATTTCCTGTTTTCTGTTTTCTCTATGAAAATGTTTGTTAGCATTCTCTTCACCTCTCTCTCTCTCTCTCTCTTTATCTCTCGCTCTTTCTCTCTCTATCTCTCTCTCTCGCTGAGATGCGAGTGCTGATAGGAGAGTGTTTGGCTGTATCTGATGAATCCCTCATTAGTAAGGCTGTGCTATGGCTGACTCATACATATGCCTGTTAGAGCCTCACACTCACACAATGACACACATTTACCAGAATAATCAGCTCAGAAAAACATCTGAAGAACACTTGCGGTGTGCTCCTTCAGAAGACAAACAGACACACAGACAGACATGGTCATATGTAGAGCCGATACACTGTTTATGTAAATGTTATAACAATAGTAATACAGAAGCAAGCATCTATATGTAATAATGCATTTATTACATTAACTATTGCCACCTATCACCTCCCCAACTCATCCTAATAGTATTGGACTGAGCACCAACTATAAGAACACATAACACAGTTCACAGCTCAACGCTGGGCGGCTTTATACCTCTCTAGCCTACAGCTGGCATTATTAGGCATGGTACCAATAGGTCCATGTTTATCTGCTCCAGAGAGTCCTATTGTATTGGCAAAATGTATCTAGGCGAGTGCGTTCATTAGAGAGGGTGTCTACAAATATTTGGACATGTAGTGTATATTTACATGTATGTACAGTTTTTATTCAGGCTACTGAAGCCAACCGCTGACAGTTGGCTGCGTCCGAATACTTTACTGAAATGTCCTCTCCTGGATTCTACAGATCTGGTACTCATGTGGATCCGTGAACTAGTCAGCTCCTTCTAATGAACACATTCAGCTACTTTAGGCAGCACCCACTGCTGAGACAGATGTGCAAATGCACATACACACACAGCTTGTCTAGTCCCTGTAGAGAAGTACTGCCAATAGAATAGGACTCTCCGGAGCAGAATAAATAAACCTGACTCTGTTGGCACCATGCTGCCTAATAATGCCAGGCATGGGCTAGAGGGGTATAAAGCCCCCCAGCATTGACCTAAGGAGCAGTGGAATGATGGTGTTGCTCCATCCAATACTTTTGGGATGAGTTGGGGATGATGAGGTGGGGTGGTGATCATCATCCAACATCTTGACCTCACTGACAACACTCTTGTTGATGAATTCAATCAAATCATCACAGCAGTGCTCCTCCAAAATCTAGTAGAAAGCCTTCTTTTCTGGACAGTAGAGACAGTGACTTTTTTGTATGAATGACCAGGTGTCCCAATACTTTTGTCTACACAAAATAAAGCCATATTTATAATAGAGGCTTGAAAAACCCCATGGTGTTCTATTGTAGGTGAAGCCTGCTTTCCTCTGGTTTCCCTCAAAGTGATCTCATTTTTGTCCTGAAAATGTACCAAGACAAACACACACACACACACACACACACACACACACACACACACACTCACACACACAATTGCTTGGAACGTTATGAGTCACGAACCTTCCCGAGTTATGCTTTTGTTCCCAAAGATCCGTTCTTTGTAATATTCCTCCAGAGCTTCAGAATTTCCTGGAACAGTGGGGCTGTGGTAGGGCAGACACTATTATGAGAGAACTGATCATCTGCTCGTTAAGACTCGTTAGAGCTCGTTAGGCTCATCAGGCCTTAATTAGTCCAGTACAGTGTGTGTGATGAGGGCCCCTGCGGTTGCAGGTTTGAGTGTGTGTCTCGTCCTCGTGGCCCACGCTGCCTCCGTTTGATCCGGCCGGCTGCCCGAATCACAGGCGCTGTCCCGCCAGACTAGCTGCCAGAACTGCTCTTAAGACCCCTCCAATATGCCTGTCAAATTTACAGCGGGACCCCGAAGACTGGCTGTCAGCTTCGCTTCCAGCACCTCTTCAGCATGGCAGTCAAAATCCGGCTCAGGACCCTCGGAGCCAGGCTGAGTAATGCCCTCCTTGTTAAAGGAACACTCCGGCTTTTTCCAGACTAATCTCTATCGGCTGCATCGTTGATTACTAGTGACAGTAATTTCTCAGGCTGGCACTGAAACACTCTGAGGATTGGAGCCATTAGGGCTTGAAATATTCGTCCGAACTGCTCGTGTCGGGTTCAGCCGAGTTTGCGTGTCCACGTCATTTCCCTAATATGTCATTTTACTACTTACTGTATTATTTATCCCTTCGTTCATTACGTTAAAACAGGTTTTTAAGCAGCACGCTGGATCCGCACACTCCTGTTGTTGACAGAATTTAGCACGCAGGCCCAGTGAGGCTCACGCTCATTAGGAAATGGAAGCACGGAAAATAAAACAGTGAAGAATGAGACATAAAGGGTGTTTATCTTTCAGAAGTGGCTTTTTATGCTGTGTTCAACAAGTCATTTTTCCCAATTCGGATGGAAAAAGCTTTAGGGACGGTTTTCCGGACAGGGGTTAGGCCTAGTTATGGACTCTGGTGACTTGGGTGTCATTTCTGCAGAAAATCTGATTGCTCTTTCATCCCCAGCCTTGAGGTGTGGAGCACTGGAATGATGGATGGTTGATGCTCCATCCAATGCTTTTGGGGTAAGTTGGGGAGCTAGGGATGAGGTGGTGCGGTGGTTTTCCGGACAGGGATTAGGCCTAGTCATGGACTCTGGTGCCTTGGGTGTCATTTCATCAGATTGCTTTTTCATCCCCAGCATTGAGGTGTGGAGCACTGGAATGATGGACAATTGGTGCTCCATCAGTTGGGGAGTTGGGGATGAGGTGGTGGGGTGGTTTTCCGGACAGGGGTTAGGCCTAGTCATGGACTCTGGTGCCTAAGGTGTCATTTCATCAGAAAATCGCCAATAAAAATGCAGCGTACGTCAGGGCTTTGCATAATCTCTGTCCAGGAAATCGGCCTATGAAGTTTCACACCTATACCTGGTTTGCTTTGGTCCGAATCAAGGTTAAGGAGTTTGTAAATTCTGAGCTTTTCCTCTTGGTTTGGCTTGTTTTCGCACAGTAAAAATCTCCACCAGATGCTTTACAGCAACCCCTGTGAGAACAGGGTCTTCAGTCAGGGCCATACATTACATACAAGTCGGGTCAAAAAACCCAATAAAGGACATTTCTGATTGTTGCTGCATCTCCTTGATATATAATGAACCTATGCTATTTTTGACAAAAGTATTGGGACACCTGCTAGTTCATTGTTTCTTCTAAAATCAAGGCTATTAAAAATATTTTCTCCTGCCTTTGTTGAAGTAACTGTCTCTACTGTCCAGGGAAGAAGGGTTTCTACTAGATTTTGGAGGAGGATTGCTGTGAGGATTTGATTGCTTTTCATCTGTTCACAGCTGTAGTAATTTGCTATCTGGGCAGTAGACCAGGGTACCACCCTGGTAGCCGTTTAGCTCAAACTTGCGAAGTACACCTGATAGTTGGGCCGGATCGAGATCGGATCACGCTTAAGCACCTTTTTATTTTTAATGGTGTAGAGTGGAGGTTCTGAAACCTGGTCTAGGTTTAGACTAGATGGCTCTATTTCCACGTTTTCCAGTGTAATTCCAATGGTGTCAAATGTTGACCATCTCAGGCTGCCTTAGGTCCAGTTAGAGAGCCACTGTGTTGGAGTGTAATGCTGGCTTTCATGTTACAGACTCAGCAATCAGTGTTAATTTGCAGAATTAGTTCTGTTACAAGTGGACTTCAGGTCAACAGATGTTCTGTTGTTTTCTAAGTACAAAGAAACGCGTTGAAGTAATTGTCAGTGCTAATCGTCAGTACAGTTCAGATGCAGGGATTAGGTTGGAGAAAGCGCCGGAGTGTTCGTTTAATGTGAGCTGGCTGCACTTGCTGGTGCTCGTAATTGAGGTAGATCATCATTAAACAGCTTAATAAGCGCCAGCACGTGCATTATTGGTCGGAGCGGGAGCTGTGGAAAATCAGGGCTGATTGGGCAGAATGCTCCAGTTGCTTTTCATTTTAATGATCATTATTGTTAATGTAATGATGGCAGCTTTTCTTTTTTTTATCTGTAGGCGCGGGAGCTGGAACTCTAAAGGCGGTGCTCTGCGGGGGACCCCAACAGTGGCTGTCCTTTCTTCTGCTGCGATTATCTCGCACACAGCATGGCGGTCTGCACGCTACAGCAAACCCCCACTGTAAACGGCCTCCCAGCATCCAAGCCCTCCCAATTATTTACAAATTGCTGGTGATTTAATAAAGAGGCTGGAAGTTTAGTGGGGGGGAATTAGCCCCCGCCTGGCGCTTCAGCCTCACCACCGTGGCAAATTCGCTCCGAACACAAACTAATGGAGTGGGTCAACTGCTGCCGGACTCTAAAACAGACTGTTTACGAGCCGGTCTGCTTCATTAAATCATTAGTGGACGTTAATAGAGCTTTCACGTAATGTATCTTTGCCGGGGAATTATGAGTAGGAATTGGAAACTGGGGGCTTTTACTGCAGAGTCAACGATTTACGGAGCGTAGCAGTCGCAAAGCGTCACTATTAGAGCTGGGCCTTCAGTCAGGGCCATACATTACATACAATTCTGTCAAAAAACCCAATAAACAACATTTCTGATTGTCGCTGCATCTCCTTGATATATAATGAGCCTATGCTATTTTTGACAAAAGTATTGGGACACCTGCTAGTTCATTGTTTCTTCTGAAATTTAGGGTATTAAAAATTTCTCCTGCCGTTCTTGGAGTAACTATCTCTACTGTCCAGGGAAGAAGAAGGCTTTCTACTAGATTTTGGAGGAGGATTGCTGTGAGGATTTGATTGCTTTCAGCGGCAAGAGCATTAATGAGGTCAGGATGTTGGATGGCCACCACTCCACCTCATTATACCCTGCTCTCCAACTCATCCCAAAAGTACTGGATGGAGCTCCACCACCATCATTCCAGAGAACAGCTGTGCTCCACAGCTCAATGCTGGGGGGCTTTATACCCCTCTATAAGCCCACACCTGGCATTATTAGGCAGCATGGTGCTGATAGGGTCATGTTTGTTTATCTGCTCTAGAGAGTCCTATTCTATTGGCAGTACTTCTCTACAGTGACTAGACAAGCTGTGTGTGTGTGTGTGTGTGTGTGCATTTGCTCATCTGTTTTAACAGTAAAAGCAACTTAAAGTTTCCCGAATGCATTCATTAGAATGGGCGTCCACAAACATTTGGACACTTAGTGTAAGTCACATGCCATTTGTGTTTTATCATTTCTCAAACTGGTATACAAAATTAGAATCAGTACTGGGGGTGAAAAAAAAACCTCTCCATCGTCCTTCACACGAACACACTCTCTGTCTCACACACACACACACACACATAAACAGCTACTGTTGTCACTGTTAAAGATGAAAGTCCCTGACCGCTGTAGTGGATGCTATCACCCTGCGATCCTCATCCTCAGCTGGCTTGATCCTCCAGCTTCTCTCAGACCATGCGCTTCCACATGCATTAGACTCCGGATCCTGCAAGGCAGCCGCTCTGGGAGCTAGTTTATGTGTGTGTGTGTGTCTGTGTGTGTATGTGTGTGTATGTGTGTATGCGAGTGCCTTATCCCCGGCTAATCCTGTCCCTGTCGCCATAGCTTCTCTTGCACGGAGCCGGGATAAAGCTGACCACCTGGACAGAGACGGAGCCTCAGAGCCTCACTGTGCTGCTGTCACACACACACACACACTCGGGAAATGTCCGGATCAATACAGCCGGCTCCTACAGCGCTATCTCTCAATCTCTCTCTCCCTCTCTCTCTAGCTCGCTCGCTCGCCGCAGATCCTGGATCAATGATGAAAGGTTTGCCAAACTCAGAATAGCAAGCCTATTTCAGGACGCCACACTTCATTCATGAAATATGAGCACATTAGTGGGACCAACCCAAGGACCAAAGCCGTGGACCTGGGGCGCCAGCACTTCAGTGTCCGAGGCTTTGCTCACACAGCAGGTGAAAGTGTAATCTGTGTGGCAGGATGAGCCGCAAAAACACACTGAATCCAACATTTTCAGTTTACGATTTGGGCCACTTTCAAATGTGGTACTAAAATCCGATACATATCCGATATACGGCTACGTGACTCAGTCTGACAACAGCCAGATCAGAATTCATGCGACTTTACTGTCAATCCAACTTGACGTTCACTCTAAATATGTGCCGAGGACAGGGAATAATGGATGACAGCAGTGAGGGAGGTTTTTAGTGGCAGGGTAGTGAGGTTACAGGTAAATTAGAGGTCACAGATCGCAAAAAAAATCTAATGTGGCCAGAAGAGGGCGCTTAAAATCTTTAAAAGTTAAAAAAAAAACAAGAATGCAAACTAAAGAAGTGGGCGTGGCCGAAAAACGTGACCTTTACAGCAAGCCTGAACGAATTCTTGGTGATAAGCCCAGCTCTCAGCCACTGGAACTGTTTGGTAGCTCATGTGGTGCTGGAGAAGATGAACCTGAAACCGTCGGTTTAGGAGTGTGAACCGTTCACGAATGTCGGATATAGGCCGGATTTGGTAAGAAGGTCGGATTTGGGACACTTCACCAGCTGTGTTAACTTCCACAGGAGCTGTCAAGGAGTTCCAGTGGCTGACAGCTGGACAGCTCATCACCAAGAACGTGTTCAAACTTGCTGTAAAGGGCACTGTTTTTTGGCCACGCCCCTCTTCTTTGGTTTGCGTCCTTGGTTTCTTAACACTAGCACTTGACTTTTTTCAAGGGGTCCAGGTCTGCTTGCTCTGTGAGTTTGGTCAGCGTTGAGTCAAGTGTAAAAGCTATTTTCGAGCCGGGAACGGTCCAGAACACCTGTCGTCTGGGGTTCGCTATAACCGGACTCTGGTGCGGCCCACTGCAGGTGTGGAAGCTCTCCGCTCCCGGGTCGCCATGTGTGGGGGCTGCATGGTTGGTTCATTTTTGGTTTATTCACCTATGGGATAGGTGGGTTCCAGGTGGGTTCCAGGTGGGCTCCAGGCGGGCATGGGCTCTGAGACATTTTTACTGCAACCCAGTTGGGCCTCACAAATGGGCCTCCTTAATCTCACATGGATCCCATCTAGGCCCTGTATTCAGTGTACAACCTCTCAGAACTTTTTTGGACTACCCAATCAGACCCCACATGAGCATGTTCTACAAGAGCTTTTCATTGAAAATGAGGAACCAATAAAACAGGCCAAGGAAGTTCATGCATTTAAATGGTCTTTCTAAGCTGTTTTTAACTATTGCTTTTAGTAGAGAACCTTTAAAGAATATGAAGTCTTTATTATGCCATCATTGTATGTATAGTCTGTATCCATATTATCACGTTTTAAGATTAGTAACAATAATGAATCTCCAGAGGTTAAGTTCCAGAGGTTAAGTCGTGCCATTAAAGAAATTACTGCAATTAAGAGATAATTGTGGGCTGACTCTTTAGTGGTAGGCTCATGTTATTAACTCTTAAAAGTATGGAGTTCTGGCTGTTGTTGTGCTACATTATTTATATGTAATTAGAAGCTACAAACATACTGGTGTATTTAATTACATTTAATAGACATTTTTCATCAACAGTGCAAATCTTATGTCATCTTATCTACATGTTCTGGTCACGGTGGGCCAGAACCTACCCAGAAACTCTTTAACAAGGCAGGGTGGTTCATTTGCTTCTCTGAGTGATGCCATGGAGGAAGTCATATCAAGTGTTTTTTTGTGGAAGGTGTTCGTTAACGATGTGTGAGAAGTACATTATATGTCCAAATGTTTGTGGACACCCCTATCTAATGAATGCACTCCGCTACTTTAAGTTGTGCAGAGATGTGCAAATGCACACACACACAGCTTGTCTAGGCTCTGTAAAGAAGTACTGCCAAAAGAATAGGACTTTTCAGAGCAGATAAACAAGATGACCCTATTGGCACCATGCTGCCCAATAATGCCAGACGTGGGCTTATAGAGGGGTGGAAGAACTGGGGGTGCTCCATCCAGTACTTTTGGGATGAGCTAGGTAGTTGGGGTTGAGGTGGAGTGGTACTCATCCAACATCCCAAACTCACTTGTCGCAGAATGCAATCAAATCCGCACAGCAATGCTCCTCTAAAATCTAGTAGAAAGCCTCTTTACTCCCTGGACAGTAGAGTTACAGTACAGGTACAACAAATGCAGTCTTTCGCTTCTCTTGATTTTTGGAAGAAACAATGAAATAGCAGATGTCCCAATACTTTTGTCCATTTACAGCAGTAATTATTCGCTTGTGTTTTTGCCAGCAATAGCCGTGCCTTTTCAAGGCTTATGGACTGCAGTTCGAGAAACAGGGTTGCAATTAAAGAACAATTGGGTTCTAACTGAGATCCTGATTCTTGTGTGGTATGTTTTCTAATGAAGTATTGGCAGCTTGATTGTGCTTCATATGTTATTAAGAGTCTCTCAAGGCTGTAATGATTAGGCAAAGATGTTGATTAGTCATTAATGGCTTTGCTTGTGGAAGAAAAGTCAATGTGGTGTGATGTGTCAACACACTGTTTACTTGAAAACAAAGGCGCTCTGTTTTGCTCTGCAAGGTTTAAATGCTGTATGCGATTGTTCCAGCGGAAGGCGGTACTCCGCAGGACGTTTAGTGGTGGGTAACATGGCTTTCCTTGTTTCTTTGCACAGAAATTAATCTCATTTAATTATGACAGGTATGTATATACTCTACTCCCAATACACAGTATTCATGCCAATAAAGCTAGCTATATATATATATATATATATATATATATATATATATATATATATATATATATATATATATATATGTGTGTGTGTGTGTGTGTGTGTGTGTGTGTGTAGCTTTATTGGCTTGAATACTCTATATTGCAAAAACTGTATATGAATATTATTATATTATATATATATATATATATATATATCTTTATTGGCATAAATACTATATATTGGGAGTAGGGGAAGCCCAGGCACACAGTTCTGTAGATATACAGTTAAACAGCTTCAGCTAAAACGTGGCTTTGGTCATCTTCCTGCTTTCTTACAGCCTAGTCCCAAGGGAATTGGTACATATCACTGCTGTGAAAAACATGTATCTCCAAAATGGTGATTTTACAGGACAAGGCAAAAATGTCAATGTAAAATCAGAGTTTATTCCCAGTAATGTAGAGCACTTCTATTTGTCCATTCGCCCAGAATTATGTAGTTATAGTGGACAGAAGAAACTACAGGGTTCAAATGGACAAAAACTGGAGATACATGGTTTTCACTGGACAGCAGCGATATCTCAAAGTATTTACTTTTTCCCTTTGAGAAAACAAGCCAAAGCCAAACCAAGGGGAAACGCTTCAAGTCTACAAACTCTGTAACGGATTCAGACCAGAGCAAACCAGCTATAGGTGTGAAAACACCCTAAGGTCACCGTGCCCAACGCTGAGCATGCGCCACAGGGGTGTAAAGCCCCCCAGCATCGAGCTATGGAGCAGTGGAAGAGCTGTGTTCTCTGGAATGATGATGGTGGAGCTCCATCCAGTACTTTTGGGATGAGCTGGAGTGGTAGAACTGATGATTTTTAACATCAGCATCTGACCTCACTGATGCCTTCACTCTGGAGGGGCTGAATGCAATCAAATTCTCCTCATAGCAATGTTTCCCACATCTAGTCTAAAGCTCGTCCAAAAGATTAAAGGCTGTTTTGCAGCAAACAGCGACAAACTCCTGGCTAAAACCATTGACTCCCAGAAAAAAACAAGCATGTGTCCACAAACTTGTGGACACGTGGAGTATCTGGTATCAGCTCAACAGTGGCGACCGCTCTGAGCAAGTGTCGGCCGCAAAAGAGCTGTGACAGAGAGGCTTTAGCAGTGTGTGTGTGTAACGGCCCTCTCGGCACTCGTTCATGATGAGAAGAGCTCTTCTTTCTCCTCTCCGGCTGAAGCCTCGTTCTGGAGACGGGGAGGGGGGGGGGGGGGGGGGGTGGGGGGTGAACGAGAAAGGGGTGGATGGAATTAGAAGGAGAGAGAGAGAGTGGAAGAGAAAGGTCAGTTTTTAATGGCCGTGGTCAGCTCATCTCAACACTGAGAGCCCCCTTTCTGCTTTATTAGAGCAGAGCCTCTTACCTGCTTTTAAATTATCAGAGAGAGAGAGAGAGAGAGAGAGAGAGAGAGAAAGAGAGAGAGAGAGAGAGAGAGAGAGAGAGACGGCACTGTTTTTGCTCGATTTTCTGTAACATCCATGTGTCTGTCTGTCTGTCTGTCTTTCTGTCTGTCTGTCTGACGTTGCTGATGTTGTGCCTCACCTTACCCAGCCAATAGAGAAGTGAATTCTGGGAAATTCTCTCGTCCCGTGCTCGGTGAAGGCAGGCCTCGAGCCCTTTGATGTCAAAGCCGGACGGCCGTGAAGCCAGAGGACATGAGGGCAAGGGGAAGTACATCAAAGCACCATGATTGGTCAGATTTATCTTGTCTCTATAAGGCGAGGGAGAGAGACCTTTTCAAAAGAGCGAAAGACAGAGACAGCGTTGGGGGGGGTCACATTAGAGAGAGAGAGAGAGAGAGAGAGAGAGAGAGGTCACTGTGAGAGCGGTGAGGTCGCGATAGAGCAGCACTTCCTCCTGATCAGAGAAAATTTCACTGCAACTCCACCCAAATCTGGAAATTCTGACTCCAAATATACAGCAGCATCTCATCGCCTGAAGCATGTCCTCCACCTACACCATACTAAACTCCGCCCACTGCAAACCCCACCCACCCCTACTACTGTAGATAAGAATGTAAATCAATAATATCAGTTATTATGATGCTACAGTGTTTACTGAGTAATGGATGCCTCGCTTTACATATTTTAATACCGCTCATTATTCTTATTACTATTATTATTATTATTATTATTATTATTATTATTTGTTGATTGTTATTAAGAGAGAGAGAGAGTAGGGAGAATATAGTTTTTGTAGAATGTAATTTCATATTGTATGGAAGTGTGTGTGTGTGTGTGTGTTATTCAGTACTATAATCACTTGAATATTAAAGCTTGTAGCAGTTGTTTATTACATGTGCTGTCACTTGCTCCTGCTCTGCTCCTCCTGCTCTTGCTCCTGCTCCTGTTCCTGTTCCTGCTCCTGCTTCTGTTCCTCTTCCTGTTCCTGATCTGCTGCTGTTCCTGCTCTTGCTCCTGCACCTGTTCCTGCTCCTGATCTGCTGCTGTTCCTGCTCCTGCTCTTGCTCCTGCACCTGTTCCTGCTCCTGATCTGTTGCTCCTGCTTCTGTTCCTCCTCCTGTTCCTGCTCTGCTGCTGTTCCTGCTCCTGATCTGCTGCTCCTGCTCCTGTTCCTGCTCCTGATCTGCTGCTGTTCCTGCTCCTGCTCTTGCTCCTGCACCTGTTCCTGCTCCTGATCTGTTGCTCCTGCTTCTGTTCCTCCTCCTGTTCCTGCTCTGCTGCTGTTCCTGCTCCTGATCTGCTGCTCCTGCTCCTGTTCCTGCTCCTGATCTGCTGCTGTTCCTGCTCCTGCACCTGTTCCTGCTCCTGATCTGCTGCTCCTGCTCCTGTTCCTGTTCCTGCTCCTGATCTGCTGCTCCTACTCTGCTCCTCCTGCTCCTGATCTGCTGCTCCTGATCTGCTGCTCCTGTTCCTGCTCCTGATCTGCTGCTCCTGTTCCTGCTCCTGATCTGCTGCTCCTACTCTGCTCCTCCTGCTCCTGATCTGCTGCTCCTGATCTGCTGCTCCTGATCTGCTGCTCCTACTCTGCTCCTCCTGCTCCTGATCTGCTGCTCCTGATCTGCTGCTCCTGATCTGCTCCTCCTGCTCCTGATCTGCTGCTCCTACTCTGCTCCTCCTGCTCCTGATCTGCTGCTCCTGATCTGCTGCTCCTGATCTGCTGCTCCTGCTCCTGATCTGCTGCTCCTACTCTGCTCCTCCTGCTCCTTTTTCTGCTCCTGCTGCTGTTTTGCTTTGCTGTAACTGAACAAATGAACCGACCTGAATGAAAACGGTTAAACTGCCTCTTTTTGCAGCATAAACCTGTTTTATGGTTGAAGGACGGAATCCGTATTACTACTGTGCTTCTGATACTGAGACAGAGACACAGAGGCACAGAGGCACAGAGACACAGAGACACAGGAAGGAAACATAGCATGTCAACTGCGTCCGAGTGCTCACTAGCGATCACCATACAGGATGCTGACTTCTATTTTTAGCTCCTCTCTGCGTTTAGATGGACTCCGTCAGGGCTGGGTTTCATAGCTTTGCTCCCACTGTTCCACTAAAGAGATCAGGAAGACATGAGGACAACACACCGTCATCTACAGCTGAGGTACAGCTCGCCGTGGGGTCGCTTACTGGTCATTACATCTGTGAAAGCTTTGTAAACATTGACGCTGACCCCCCTGACTTTCTTTATTTCACTGCTTTTCTCTTAGTCCTGAGCTGGAACCACTGGAACCACTGGAACCCTGAAGACTTGCTGACAGCTGGCGCTGATACCGTTGTTTTAAGAGTTTTGGGGGCTCTGGCTGTTGATTAAACAAGACCCTGTGTGTGTGTGTGTGTGTGTGTGTGTGTGTGTGTTCATGTGCACATGTGATGATTCATTGCAGCTTGGTTAACCTGTTGTGGAGTGAACTGCAGAGCAGACCAACACTACCACCTACTGGCTGAGACCAGAACAGAACATCTGTGTGTGTGTGTGTGTGTGTGTGTGTGTCTGTGTTTCACACTCCCATCTCTCTCTCCTATATATATATATATATATACTTTCAAAGAGAAGCTGTATTACATAAGAGAAACACTGTTATTGCATATCCACTATTTGGACAAAAGTATTGGGACACATGTTTGTTCATTGTTTCTTCTGAAATCAAGGGTATTTAAAAGAGTTGATCCTGCTTTTGTTGGTACAGTCCAGCGAAGAAGGTTGTCTGCTAAATTCTGGAGGAGCATTGCTGTGAGGATTTGGTTGCATTCAGCAACAAGAGAAGAGTTAGTGGAGTCAGGATGTTGCATGATGATCACCACCTCACCACCATCCCATCCCATCACCCCAACTCATCCCTTTGAAAAGTAGTGGATGGAGCTCAGCCATCCATCGTTCCAGAGAACACGTCCAGTTCCACTGCTCCACAGCTCCTCAATGCTGGGGGGCTTTATACCCCTCTATAAGCCCACCCCTGGCTTTATTAGGCAGCATGGTGCTAACAGGTTCATCTTGTTTAGCTACTCCAGAGAGTCCTATTCTATTGGCAGTACTTCTCTCTACAGGGACTAGACAAGCTGCATGTGCATCTGTGTCTGCAGTGGGTGCAACCTGAAATAGCTGAATGCATTCATTAGAAGGGGTGTCCACAAGTATTTGGACACATAGTGTGTCTGTGGGAGATTATAGTGTGTATATTGCCTGCAGGTGCTGTATGCACAGTATGGGATATATGGATGAAATCGCATCCGGAAAAGGCAATAATCCAAGCATATGTGCGTAGGAAACGGGTCGCTGTGTACAAAAGCGTGAGGCTGATCATCATCTTTTTCATATAAAGTATGAGACAGATATGACTGAATAACTAACATGCCGTGATTGGCGTAAACCTCAGGAGACACCAATGTCCTTTGGATGGGGAGAGGGGCGAAGGTTAGGCAAGGACTCAAGGCGTGGCGCGACAGTAAAGTCATCGTGTGTAGTGATGGGGCCTTTACCAAACGCAGCGACAAAAAACACCCTGTAAAAGTAATGGCCCTGCAATCACCTAGAGTCAGCAACTCTACTAGACTACAGCATCCCTGGGCCTGCGCCCACATGCACACACACACACACACACACACCCACACACACCAACACACACACACATACACACATACATATTCGGATGAGAAAATGAGTACATTTCACGCATCATAATTTCACTCCCACACACTACCAAACAGACACACATACACACACACACACACACACACACTTACAATACTTCATGCCCCTACTCCAATATGCCATCTTCTCTCAGAGCAGAATTTATGTCCAATTAACACAATACAAGCAGGAATCCTTTTTAGCTTTGGCACAAAGTCCAATGCGTTTGTCCTCTGTACGTCTTAGGTAGTATATTTTCCGATCCGCATCCATATCCAGTCCCTGCTTATGTGGATATGGCCATAATTCAGCACGGAGGCCCGTGTGTTTCACTCACTGTAATGTAGAAGTACAGTTCTTTCCTTAGAAAGCTACGGATTGCTGTTGTCGAACCAGGCCTGTAGAAGTCACACTTTTGCCAATCCGTCATCTTCACATTGTTCGTGGTACAATGGATCAGATTATGGTATGGGAGCATCCAATGTGTGAAAAAGGTTCTAGATAGTGCTATATAGTTCTAGTGGTACTACATAGAACCACTTTTTAAGAAGCTTAATCAATCAACCTTTATTTTCACTGGGAAAATACACGGAGGGTGACCCTCATTTATTAATGTGGCAGAGTATTTAAAGTTTATTAAAAATAAAGTAATATTCATATTAAAAACATTGTGATAACATGAACAAATTAAAAGTTCAGTGGTAAAATTACTTTATAGGAGATCAAATATAAACAAGAAAATGTAAAAATATGCAAAATTACAAAAATCCAAAATTAATTGAAAAATAAAATAAGATTTTAAAAGAAGCTTAAATAAAGTTTAAAAAAATGCAATTATTTAAATAATAATAACTACTTTATTTATGAAATAAATTACGGAAAAGTTTCAAATTATATATATTTTTATAATATATAATTATTTAAAAATATATAATTTAATAACTAAAAAAAAATATATATATATATATATATTTGAAGAAATTCAAGTAAAACAGTTACAGACAGATTGCGGATGGTTAAAAATGAAAAGTTGTGGGCTGAGTGCTGTGGCTAAAAGCAGATTTTTCCCAGTAAAAAAAAACAATTGATCGAAGCAACTTTGGCTTTGGATTTTTCCAACAACCCAAAAGCCAAAAATGTTTACATCCGGAGATCCGTCTCTGACCACCTCCGAATGTGGTTTGAGTGATCCAATCACAAAGCTTACTGGAGGTGGACATTTTAACACAAGGCGTAAACAGCCTTGAAGAACCCTTTACACAGGCAGTGAACCGTCGCATCCTGGAAGTTTTCACGGTTCTGTATAGAATCAAAGCCTTTAGTGAGGCTTTAATGGAAGAACTGTGTTTCAATCTGAATAGAAGAAGCTTTGTGCTACCCTTACTGTTGGATGCACTGTGGGCACTTACAGGCACTTCACAGGGCTGTAGAACTGCATAGCATAGATTTGTTTATCCAGGGAAATCATAAGAGTGTAAGTATGGTCTTAAATAGGGGTTCTTTTAAGGTTCTGCAGCAAAGCCAGTGGGTAATAATGAAGATACTCGGCTCGATTAAAGAAATATATATTTTATATATACATTTTTGCCAGCATTTGAATTGGTATTGCTAATATACCAATATATATTTATATAATTCATTAATTTATATGCGCTGAATTACCCCTTTAACATATATTATTTGCCTATATTATTATTATTATTATTATTATTATTATTATTATTCATACCTCGATTAGAAATCCGCTACCCATATATCATGCTATGACCATTTTGCCCTAATAATAACATTAATGATAAATGTTCGACAGCCCTAACATCTATGCCATGTTGCTGTAATTGTTTGATATCAAAACCATCAAAGAATTGTATGATCAAGAATATACAGCCAATCATAAACATCTCTTCCTATAATAACTGCAATTACAGTAAAACTACATTAAATTCAACATTACATGACAGTAATAAATAACTGAGGATCAGCCACAGCATTAATGCATTAAGGCTGACAGCATCGCTTCCTAAAGCAAAGCCCAAAAGCAAAACCAGCTGTGCCGCTGCCACCAGTTTAATACGAACACAAAGCAGCTGTAATTTAGATTCATCATATCCTGACTGGACTCTGACACGGCCATTGATTTGCTGGTGCAGCACGACACGGACCATCTGAAACTGGACCTCAATCAAGCCTGCAAACACGTGCACGGATACACGGCTTCCAGGATCCGCCCACACTGAGCCTGATAGCTCCAGCATGTCATTGCTTTTAGCAGCCGTTCATGTGATTCGACTGGGTCTGATGTAGGTTTTTAATGTGCGAATTTGACTTTCAGACTCCATCATAACCATCATAACCCAGCCACTGTACATTCACATGCCAGGCCACACTGCAGTCGCTACGGCCCACACCTGCAAAGATACAGTGGGTGGGATTTTCTGTTAGAATGCTCCAAAGTCCAAAGAAATGAAATCGTTTCTAATCATCCTGGTGAATTAATGACTGGCCTCGTGTGAGGAATGCTCAAAGTGTAGCGCTGAAAGGAAGGGCTTCTTTTTTTCCCCTCATCGTCGTGCTTTTGCATCTCCGCTAATGCTGTTCTCTCTCTTTTTCTTTTTGACTGAGGTGAAAATGCACTTTTGTAGGAACGCGTCCCTGAAAAATGGGATTGCTCGCCAGGTCTTGTACGCGGGTAGGCCATGAACTACTCTCCCGTCCCACATTCAGCAGAGCCTTTAGGACGAAACAGATAAATAAATAATAAAAACAGATGCTTCATCTGCAGCAGTTGCTCGCTACCACCACCTACTGGACAATGCCTTTCTGAGGAGCTCATTTGAGCTCAGTCCAAGGCTAACGAGGGGCGGCAGAGGAGAGTCATTGACTTGCATGAAAGACCAGGCTTTAAACTGGAACTTGCAAGGGTGCGAGAGAGTCCAGAGCTCTGCTGGCTGCTGCTGGGTGCTTCTCAATGGGATTTTAAGGACAGTAAACAATCTGATGGGTCTCATTTGTATTTAATGGAACCCCAAAGACTCCTGGTTAATGGGCAATGCTTTATAATATGACTACCCTTATGAACAGCTTATGAATGGTTACAATAGACGGCTGTAGCCACAGTACAGATGTCTGTGGGTTGCTGTGTAGTGAGCGAATTATTAGCCACATATTAAACATATTTGTCTACATCTAGCCAATCTGGCTTCGTAGACTACATGTCCAAATGTTTGTGGACACCCCTTCTAATGAATGCATTCAGCTACCTTAAGTTGCACCCACCCCACACACAGATTGCCTGCTTGCCAATATCATTGGCACCATGCCACCTAACACCAGCCGTGGGAGGGGTATAAGGCCCCCAGCTTTGAGCTGTGGAGCAGTGGGAGAACTGTGTGCTCTGGAATGATGGATGGTGGTGCTCCATCCTGACCTCACTAATGCACTTGTTGCTGAATGCAACCAAATCCTCACAGCAATGATGCTCCAAAATCTAGTAGAAAGGGGACAGTTGGAGACAGCTACTTCAACAAAAGTAGGGTCGAGTCTTTTAAATACCCTTGATTCTAGAAGAAACAATAAACGAGCAGGTGTCCCAATACTTTTGTCAATACCAAACAGACAATGATAATCCAGCCTGATCTGCACATTTTGCCACATGTGCATGTTCACAAACCACCTGAAAAGCATGGCTTTTTTTTTTCTTGCATCGTTTCGGCTGCGGCAGGTTTGCTTACAACACACTTCTCCTCACACTCTTCCTGCCACCCACTAAATTCCCCACGAGCAGGGGCTTCAATTTGCTGATTATTGGGAGACAAAGCGCTGACTCCAGGCTTGGGTTTCCTGCTCTTTCCGATAACTTCTCTTTGATCCTTTTTTTCCGCACCCCCCCCCCCACCACCACCCTTTCAGTTTCGTGTCTATTCTTGGGGCTTGAGCGAATGCGAGGGTCTGCATTCCAGTCAAAGCAAGATAAGAATATTGATGTTGCTTAACTGGGACCTGGTAGGGTAGTTGTCCTACAAGGAGATGCTGGAGCCTGTGTGTGCTCATATCAGGTCATTGGAGTGATGGGGATAAGTGTTACACTGAGTTTACTGGTACCAGAGTTATAAACCTGTATGTGATGCATAGGATGTGTAGTGTAAAGCTGAAAAAAAAAAAAATAAATAAATAAATAAATAAATATATATATATATATATATATATATATATATATATATATATATATATATATTTTTTTTTTTTTTTTTATTATTATTTTTTTTTTTTTATTTTATATATATATATACAGTATGTTTTGAGTTCTTAGTATAGATACATTATAGATACAGTAGAATGTATATAGATACATTATAAATATTTCTCACATAACCAATTAGTGATTATTAATGTTTTATAAAGTCTGTATAAGTCATTAAGTTATGACACACTCATTATTATTACTCATTAATTTGCAAGGTAACATATTACCACTTAATTACGCTGCGTTCCAAAGCCTGGGCTGCAGCCTGGATCGGACGGGTCCTGGGTAGGATTGCCCTACGTCGCCAGAAAGATCCCAGAGCCTACCAAAACTATTCCAAGGAAGGACAACCGGTGGACCAATGACAGGCTCTTGGACGCCTAAGGCTCCCTGCTGCTCATGGAGGCCTCACCTAACAATTAACATGACTTAAAGGATGTGCTGCTAATGTTACCCCAGGATGCCTTCATTTAGAGGCCTCAAATGGGCGGCACAAGTGGGACCCACTCAATATTAAGCAGGTGGTATTAATGTTATGGCTGATCGGTGTATGTGTATAACAGTAGTGTATGTGGCGGAGACAAAGAGAGAGAGAGCGATAATCTTCTGCCGGGTGCTAACCTCTGCTTGTCTACTGGTATGTGAATAATGCTGGGTGTGGACTCAAAGCAGGGTCAGGACCTTGTTCTCCATCTCGCCCTTCCCTTCTCCGTCCTCTCTCGGCCTGCATCATCTCATCACACAGAAAGGTGGAGAGAGATAAGTGGAGAACTGAACACGGGAAAGCCTAATCCTCTCTGAGCCCCAAGACTAAACAGCCTGCATGCTCTTTATTCTCTCTCTCTCTCTCTCTCTCTCTCTCTCTCTCTCTATGCCTTTCTCTCTTTTTCACCCACTTTGCTTATCCTATGCACCTCTCCACTGGAAACGCAGCCCTGTAACTATAGTAACCCCAGAGCAGGTTGCCGTAGTGATACATGGCATTCTTGAGCTGGAAAATGAGAGGACGAATCCACCGGCTTCTCGCTCCCGGCCCCTTCACAGTAAACACCAACCGCAGCGACGACGGCAATCCGGAAAATTGGAGCTGGCAAATAACTAGCCATGCGCTCTTTCAGCTGGACAACAGGGTGACTCGACTGTCCACACTGAACAAGGTTGTTGGCTTTGGCTGTCTCAGTGTTGATTAATGCCCCCTCCCACCCACAGTTTTACCCTGCGATGACACAACCACTGTGGTTTTCATTTCGTTTGACCACATGTGGTAAAAGTCCCGCAGCACTCGAGGATGGACAGGTAATGGGAAATATGCTAATGCGCTAGCTTGTTACCAGGTGCTGTAACAATGGCAAGGGTCAACTTTTGCTAAGAATCTGAGCAGTGGGAAACCATAGCTACATTACATGGACACAAGTATTGGGACACCTGCTCATTCACTGTTTCTTCAGAAATCGAGAGGATTAAAAAATGTGTGCTGCACCCTACCTCATCATCCCCAACTCCCCAGCTCACTCTAAAAGTACTGGATGGAGCTCCACCATCCATCATTCCAGAGAACACAGTTCTTCCACTGCTCCACAGCTCAATGCTGGGGGGCTTTATACCCCTCTATAAGCCCATGCCTGGCATTATTAGGCAACATGGTGCCAGTAGTCCTATTCTATTGGCAATTGAATCTGTTTTATTTGTAAATCACATTCCCCACCTGACTTGTTTATCACTGGTCAGTTTCTGACCACAGGACTGTTCTCCTGTTCACTAGATATTATTTGGGCCAGACAGAGTGCTCTAACTGGGGTTTCACACACATCACTGTCAATACCTGGGTAAGGGTGGTCCACCGCCCAAAAATATCCCGCAAAGAAAGACTGTGTGCTCAGTAGCCTCAAATGATCCCGGTCTGGACAGTTCTTTTGTTTTTTGTTTTTTTCTGGGACCTCCCCCCGACTGTGATTGGTCCTAATCACTTCTTTTTGTTCTGAGACCGCCCCCTTGATGTGATTGATCCTAAGTATAACTTTGTTTACTCTGAGACCTCCCCCCGACTGTGATTGGTCCTAATCACTTCTTTTTGTTCTGAGACCGCCCCCTTGATGTGATTGATCCTAAGTATAACTTTGTTTACTCTGAGACCTCCCCCCGACTGTGATTGGTCTTAATTACTTATTTTTTGTTCTGAAACCTCTTATTTAATATGATTGATCCTAATTATGACTTCTACTCTTACACACTCCCCCCCACCCCCCCCCCCCCCCGACTCTGATTGGTCCTAATTATGATGTTAGGGTTTTTTTTTTTTGGGGGGGGGGCTTTCTTTGACTGCGATTGGTCTTAATCACTTCTTTTTCCGTTCTGAGACCTCCCCCTGACTGTGATTGGTCTTAATCACTACTTAATTTGTTGCCATGACTTCCTCAGCAGTTGAATTTCATTTACTTCATTCATTCTTTAAAAGTACAGAACTAGATTTAAGACACGAGAAGAATGAGGCCATGCAGACAAAGTGCGGCTGAATAGAGGAGAAAGGATGGACAAGTAAATCCATAGCATTTGAAGTAAAATAAAGTATTACCAAAGAAATTGAGAATTGCTGGTGGGTGGGAGCTCCTCTTTCTGTGGAGCTACAAGGCTGAGGTTTCTAATAAAATGGCCACATATAAAGAGCTAGAAGCCTTACTGTGATAAGCTCTGGAAATGGAAGACTGTCTGCAGTGTCTCCCAAGCCCAAGTACACTTCATCTTTTGAGCTGAGTCGAATTCTACAGCCACTGTTTTTGCCGTGTAGCCACAAACACCCGCATCAGACACAACCGCCTGCTCTGAACATGAGTCGAGAGTGAGCTGTTGTAAGAGAAGACAGCGATAAAGCACCGCTCGCTTGATGCAGCGGCGGTGTTTTCTTTCAGCTGCCGTGTTTTCTCTGATGCGGCGGCTTGTGATGTGGTGGCATTCGAGCTGAAGCAATGAACGAAGGCTTGGGAGAACTAGAGCTCTTGACTGGTTAAGTAAGATTGCATGGTGTGTGAGGTGTGTATGTGGTTGGGGGGGCGGGGGGGTGGTTTGGAGGGGTTGGTGGGGGCTGGAGGTCCATTACCAGCAGGCTGGAGGAAGTGATAGAGGAAGCAATCTAATTCAGTCTGCAGTGTCATTCCCTTCCACCATATCCATGTGTAGGTTATGAGATCCAATTATGAAGTCCTTGCGATCATGGACTATTTTATGAGATTGCGCAAAGTCTCTCCCCCTCGCTCTCTTTCTTTTTCCCTCTATCTCTCTCGCCCCTTTTTTCTTTGGCATGGAAATCTCACTCATATTTCTTCATTTAAAGCTGGTTAAGATTGTGTGTATGTGTGTGTGGAAGGAGGGTGGGAGGGTTCTGTAGAGTGTGTGTGTGTGTGTGAGAGAGAGAGTGTGTGCGTAATGACACCACTGCCTCCTCTAACAGGGTCATTTGTTGCTTTTCCAATATACCATTACACCGAAACTGCAATTCTTCACTCAAATGGAAAATGTGTCCAATCTCGGCGTGGAAGAGTTGCCCGCTGCCAGCTCGATTGTTTCCTTCATGTTTCCCCAACAAATTTCACGCTCTTTCCTGTCCGCTTTTGTGCGGCTCTTTCTCTGCAGATTTGTTTTGCATTATGCCGCTTTATGAGCGTATTATGTCAACATAAGGCGCATAGCCCATACAGCCTGGCGGAGCTAAAGAATACTGTTCATTTACCAGGGCTACTGGATTTTACACAAATAGAAATCTGAATGTCTCCTTTGGGGCGCAATAATACCTGGATTTTCTTTATTTATTTGAGTCATTCTGCGAAACGGGGGTCATGTCCACGTTGCCATTCTTAAAAATTTTCATGTAAATAAATATATTAAAAAAAAAGAGAAAATCCACATCAAAGTTATGTTTATCCTCCAAATAACAAAATAACAAGTTACTGTATGTTTTAGGGTTAGATTTAAGGTTAGGGTTAGGCTTAAGGTTTGGATTAAAGTTAGGGTTAGGGTTAAGGTTAGATTTAAGGTTAAGGTTAGAGTTAAGATTAGGGTTAGATTTAAGGTTAAGGTTAGATTTAAGGTTAAGGTTAGAGTTAAGATTAAGGTTAGAGTTAAGATTAAGATTAGAGTTAAGGTTAAGGTTAGGGTTAGAGTTACAATTAGGGTTAGATTTAAGGTTAGGGTTAGAGTTAAGATTAGGGTTAAATTTAAAGTTAGGGTTAGATTTAAGGTTAAAATTAGAGTTAAGATTAGGGTTAGATTTAAGGTTAGGGATAGATTTAAAGTTAAGATTAGAGTTAAGATTAGGGTTAGATTTAAGGTTAAGGTTAGAGTTAAGATTAAGGTTAGAGTAAGGATTTAGATTGGAGTTAAGATTAGGGTTAGATTTAAGGTTAAGGTTAGAGTTAAGATTAACGTTAGAGTAAGGATTTAGATTGGAGTTAAGATTAGGGTTAGATTTAAGGTTAAGGTTAGGGTTAGGATT
The DNA here is from genome assembly GCF_030463535.1 of Salminus brasiliensis. NCBI lineage: Eukaryota > Metazoa > Chordata > Actinopteri > Characiformes > Bryconidae > Salminus > Salminus brasiliensis. Next base: position 33,131,888 of record NC_132896.1, on the reverse strand, counting down.
AGGGTTATATTCAATATACAGTCATTTACATTCATTCATCTTTAGAGTTAGGGTTAAGGTTAGGATTGGGGTTAGGGCTAAGGTTAGATTTAAGGTTAGCGTCAGGTTTAGGATTATATTCAATAGACAGTCATTTACATTCAGTTTAGAGTCAGGGTTAGGGTTAGGGTTAGAGTTAAACTTAGGATTAGATTTAAGGTTAAGGTTAGGGTTAGGGTTTGTTGCAGGGTTATATTCAACAGACAGTCGTTTACATTCAGTTTAGACTTCAGTTGTATTTAATACAGATTCAGATCTCAGGTGAGCGTCTATGAGGCATCTATACTCTACCATTTACATACTACACATTAATACTATAAGGTATAAACTACATACCTTCTATCTTAATAGTGTGGGGTTGGCAGGTTAGCACACTCAGTATTAACAGACTAACCTATTTTCTACTAACAGGAAGTGATGAAGGGCTGCAGTGCCAACATACATCACTGCAGGTTCTCCAGCTGCCCTTGCACTTGTTATCCGTCATTTTTTAATAACTGTCCCAGACGTGAGTAGGTTCTCCTATTTTTTGAGTGAGGATATTTGAGTATACTCAACGTTCACGCTTTTTAAATATATTACATATTTCATACTCGGAAACCAGTTAGTATCAGTAATTAGTACACAATTGGGACGGACCTTATAAAAAGAGTAAAGCAACACCAGAACTTTGTCTTAGCTGTGTCATTTAAAAACAACAGTACAATTATTTACCTCATCTATGGACAAAACAAGTTATCGTGACGGGGTGGTAAGTCAAACTAAGGCATTTGCACAAACCATTTTTTTTTTGTTTGTTTTTTTGTTTTTACATAAAATACATTTGTTTACTTGGAATAAAAATATTTAATGTAAACGGACACAAATATAATCGTAAGGTTTCATAATAATAATTTAAAATTATTTTATTTGGTGATATTTTACATGCAAGTATCATCTTGGTCAAAACAGAAAATGGCCATGTTCTAATAAAAAGTGATTAAACATGGCGTGTTAATTTTTAAGAAACAGTATTTCCTCATGTAGCACGTTAACAAGGACACTTGAATTATTCGCTTTGATCTCTGAAAACCCGTTTTGCAGGATGACTCATTTATTATTTTTATGTTTTTATTTCTAGTAAAAGTAAGGTCTATTGAGACGTGTTTTGTCTCTATAGGCCTTGGTTTATGTACAAAAAGTACAGATCCGAATAGCTGCCTTTGTTTACAAGGCAGGTGCATTAATTAAAAAGACGAGCAGCTTGTGATCGTTAGGATGTAGCACTTTGATATTAATAGAAGAAAAAACTGACAGTTTGTTTGGTATGAGATCATAGCTCCAGAAATGTCAGTATGGATTTTGAAATGATGCAGATCATCCCATAAATGTGGAGTAATAAGAGACGAATCACCCAATAGAGTCAGTGCTTTTGCTAAACAACAGAGAGCGAGAGAGCTAAGGAGAGAGTGAAGGGGAGAGAGAGCTGCATTGATATCCATTAGAGCTTAATGTTCTGTCATTCTCTCTCTCTGGGCCTCCCTCTCTCAGTTTTCTTGGGTCTCTCTCTCATTATGGGCCCTATTTTAGCTAATTTATCTTTTGGCGAGCCGGCAGTGTGTCTTTGCTATCATAACAATGGCAAACATTCGCTTTGCTCGGCTCAAAATGCTCAAAAGTCATGTACTGAGTCTCTTAATTAATCAGGGGTGTGTTTGTTTTGGGAGTAACGTGCTGTAATAAACCAAACTCTCGCCATTCCCTTTAATGCAGGTGCGTTCTGACTGACTTTGGCGGGTTGCTGTTTCAGTGATGTAAAGCGTGGGGGGGGGGGGTGTACCAGCGCCGGGCTGCACACGCCTGTGTTGACAATTCACTGCCGAGAGAGCAACGAACGTCTGACTGTAGACGAACGTCTGTCTAGGCTGTTTTCAGTCAGTGGAGCTCCTGCTGTGTTTTCTGCTGCCGAGATACACAGCAATACTCCAGAAACTGACCTGAGGCCCCTCATTTCGAGACCACCGCGCCCATCAGCGTAGATATATTCACAAGCAGCGCTGCTGTGTAAATGACGCAGGTGGAAGCAGTGAAAATAGACTGTTGGCGGGGGGTAAGATAGCGACGAGCATCGCGACACACCTTGCTCAGGGTGTAAGAGAGGGCCCCAGGTCTCTCATCTCCTTCTTCTCACTCTTTACCTCTCTCAGTTCTCTCTCTGAAGCTGGGTTTCCAAACGCTTCACTAATGTAACACACTAAAAAAGCTCAATAAATTGTGTTTCCATCCACTGCAGTCATGCAGGAACTTTAGAAGGTGTCGTCGAACACGTGAGACTTTCAGCAGAATCATCTGTGCAGCCGTTTGGGATCTTTTTAAGGCTGTGTTGTTGTTTGCGGTTCAGAGAGACGCCGGGCAGGACAAGCAGTGGTCACCTAACGAGGGCTAAATGCCGACAACGTCCAGCGAACACCTGGGAGCACAAACACACCAGACAGTTTTGGGAGAGCAGTGAGGAGAATGTGGAAAGCCTGTAAAAAGCTGTATGTCATAATCAGACCATTCATGATCAGACTGTACATACTTTGTCATTGGGACCCAGTTGGGTTTTCCAAATGGGCTCCATTGTTATCACCCATGGACATGTTGTGAATTTGCTAAACCTGTCTCTTTCTCTTGTCCCTTTTCGTCCTTCTCTTGTGGTCCTTTTCTCTCTCTCTGTCTCTTTTACAACAAACATGTCCACAAAAATTACATTTCTTTGAAAGGAGTCAAAAACTACTCAGGTTTACTGACCTTCTCAGCTTGAGACTATGATGGTAAATATTCCTCAAATATTTAAAGTAGCGAATGCACCCAAACTTTTGATGGGCTGTGTATGTGTATATGTGTGTGTGTGTGTGTGTGTGTATGTGTGTGTTTATAGGCCTGTGCACTTAATGGCCACAACATTCCCATTTGTCATATGAATACCCCTGTGTTTGTGTTCTGTGAGAGCACACTCATAAATATGCATGTGCATGTGTACACATAAGCCAGGCATGTCTCTATCCAGCGCTCCCCCGTGTCACACACACTCTCCCGAGCGCCACGCTCCGCTGTCCTCTTGTGTTTTATCATTCCTGGAAGTGTGTGCCCGTGTTGCTTGCCTGAGCGACTGTGACTTAATGAAGCACTCGGAGGGGCTAAACGCACAGCGTGTCTTTGATCCTCGGACAGCGGGCTAAATGCCACGCACACACCTCGATGATTGCACAGTAATTAAAGGAATTAGCCGAGTGCCGCACCAGCAGCACCGGATGGAAGCGTTCGGATGGCAGACTGGAGGCCTAGGAGCCTTATTTGAACTTGCCCTAGATTGAAGAACCATGTGGTTCGGGGGGAATCTGGTAAATTGGTAAAATGCAACGTCGACTTCAGGAGAGTTTGGTGTTGTTGATACCGCAAGTCATCACCTCCAAACTCTGATAGTTATGGGAATTTGGGTTGCTATGGGAACCGAACCGCATCTTTTCCCGTTCCAGTTTCTATAGAAGTGGAGCTCGAACTCAGCTTGCCACAAAACGAAAGCCAGGTAGGGCACAAGGCTAAAAGCTAATGCTAGCCAATGCAAGCTTCTACCATATGTTCGCTCCATTGTCCGCTCCCTCAAAAACAAGCTGGACTCCCTCAGCTCAACCAAACCGGTCCTAAACTCACATCAGAGGGAGAATCTGCCTAGTTTTGTTACCAGTAGGACTCCAGAAAGCCAAACCTAGGCTAAAAGCCAACTGCCCACAACCCAGCTGACAGCACATCACACTGAGAGGACACAATGAGAGGACAGGATGATTACAGTGTTTTATATATTTATATGTTACATTAATCAAAGTAAAATATACTGCTTATAGCTACCTACCTATCTAGAGAGCTAAAGCTAAAGCTAATCAACGCACAGTGTTTTTTCTATGGGGTTCAGCTATGATGACTGTGAAGATAAGACCTACAGTTTAGTCTAGCAAGGAAATTGGTGATATGCTGTTGTGCAGTGTTTAAGTTGACAGTCTGTTTACCCTAACTGGGCAACTCAACCAGGCGGTCACATGTGCTTCTCATGTCCAAAAAGAATCTGTGACCGCTTGGTTGAGTTGCCCTGTTAGGGTAAACAGAATGTTAGCTCAAAAACTGCATTGTTATTTTCTTGTCAAGTTTCTGCCATTCAAAAAATATATTATTTTTAGTGTGTAGAATATGAAATTGTATCATTTTTAAAAATACTACTTCAACTTTCCATGAAGCTTAAAGTAAATGTCCGAAGAGCTGCGTCATGCAGGTGCCATTTTTTTCCTCAGCTTTCAGACAACAATATATATATTTTCACAACATTGCCACCCTGTGGATGTAATCAGCATTACACATTCAATTCAATAAGGGAAACAAGGTCAAGCAGCTGAAGATGGGTTTTGCAGAGTTTTATTACGACAATTTGGTCACAATAAAGGCTCGTTCATGTGGTTACAGGCTGTTACAGGTTTAAGAAAAGAGGGGGTCTTTTAAAAATAATTAAATCTGCCATTAGTGTTAATGTACCATCATTCCACCTCTGTTACAAGCTGTTCCCCTTTTGCTAAGACTGCATGCAGCTAGGAAGGAGCCGTCACAGGAAAGCTTTACAGCAGTGTTACATTTCCTGTCCCTCCACCAGTAATTTCCACTCTGGTTAATGGAATAGATGTCATTTTAAAGTACGCGTTCGCTGCATTTTACTGATACATTTATTTACAGTGTCAATCACAGAAATGTGAACACACACTCGCACATGCACAAGCCCAACCACTCAGCAGGCATTCACACTTAAAAATTGCTCTGCACAACGAATAATTGGCTCAGATTGCCAGACATAATTATTATTATTATTATGAAGGAACATTAACTCATAGCCGAACAACATGTCTGGGTACTGCCTGCATTCACTAAACCTCAACAGTGCTGTTAGGACACAGTATTAACCACAGGCTGGCTGTATGAGTGTGGCACATCGCTAACCTATTAGAACTGGCTGAGTTATGAATTACTATACTATTTATTACTAATAAATTATGATAACAATATAATTAGGATATAAATTATTATTACAATTTACAATGTGTTTGATGTATCTAATGTAGATCTTTAGAGTAATTATTAAATACAAAAAAATGCTAAATTAAAGGAAAATATCATGATAAAAAAAAAAATTATAATTAAAAAATTCCAATTAATTTTTTTATAGATCAAGATTATTATTTTACAGATTTTCCCTGAATTATTACGACACTTTCATTAAAGTGACATCTGCAGTAAAGCTGTGTTATTTAACAGCTTTTTCCTGAATTATTACAAAGACAAAAGTGACAGCGGCAGCGAAATTAACGACCTGTCTAACACTGACAGAATAATTCTGTGGTAGCATGAGATTGAACACAGGCCCACAGCCAGCACACAGATAAGTCTACAGTCTACATCCCTGAGCCCAGGCAGACAACTATTACATAACACATACAAGGACACCTAAGCAAAGGTAGCTCTGGGGAAACGACAACACGCTGACGGAGAGTGTCAGTGACCAGAAGACATGCCCTGTATGCCAATAGATGGTGCTTTTAGTGTTGTTAGTTTATTCAAGTTTGTAATTGATGATTGTAATTAAAGAAAAATCTTTAAAATATCAGAGTTTTTTCTGTAGAAACAAAAATTCTGTCATTGACAAACATTTTCAACTGAATTTTAATTAGAATATTTGACTTTAATTTTACAGATTTTGTTTGGCAGCCATTACTGCCAGTTATTTCATTTTAGTGTACACATGAATATAAAACTTAAAAAATTTTTCCAAAAAATGATAATTATTAGGTAATACAGAAACTCATCGAATGATTTGATTGTAATTTAAGAAAAATACTCTATAAATAATGTAGTACTTGTTTCTGTAAAAACATAGCAAATATATGTATTCTCAGGCTTATATTTATTGACATTAAAAAACAAAAACAAACAAAAATAATTACCAGAGAATTACTGTAACATTACAAGGTTTTATATACAATTCCAAAAAAGAAAAATACTTGATTTTGTTACGTTTTTATTAAAAAAATAAGTGATATACAGTGATAATATATATATATTAGACATAATTGTATGTACTGTATGCCCTATGACACATTAGAAGTATATTTACAATGAATTCCCATAACAATTGCTATGTAAACCTCAATTATTTCCCTAATTTTTTTGCAACATCTGCACAGATTAGAATAAAACACCTAATACTGTGGCTGAGATCAGGGTAGCACTGCTGTGCTGGAATAAGAGTACCCAATCGTTTCAAAAAACACTGAGTTTTATAAAGTCCTGACTATAGTAGCTTTGAAGAAAACAGCGTTCTGTGAAGCCCCCCGCTGTTGTGTCTCAGCACAAAGGCATCTAAGGCCAAGTCGCTCCAGAGGTACTGCAGCTGTCCCCTCTCGAGTCAGGACAACCTTGAAAAGTTTGCTTCGGCTTTACTCTGAAATGGTAGAACAGCAACTTGAACATGTTATTTTGCCCAGGTATGAATAAGAGTGTTTGATTACATGATGTTAAAAATCTTGTTTTTTGCACCTGATAATGGAATTAAGTCACTAACAATTCCCCCTACTTGCTTTGAAATTCATCTGTATAACTTACTGTGTTTTAAGGTCATTTAAGCAACTTCTTCCTACCTAAGAATGTCGTAACTCTACTGTAAATAATCTTAAATTAATTGACTTATTTATTCGACTTAATGACACAATGAAAATGACCCGTGACCCGAAGTTTGAAGTAACTTCTACACAACTTCCTCTGCATTTAACCCGTCTGTGGTAGTAAACACACACACAGACTAGTGAACTAGGGGCAGTGAGCACACACACACCCAGAGCGGCGGGCAGCCAACTCCAGCGCCCGGGGAGCAGAGAGGGTAAAGGGCCTTGCTCAAGGGCCCAACAGTGGCAGCTTGCCGAGCCCGGGAATCGAACCCACAACCCTGTTATCAACAGCCCGGCGCTCTAAACACTGAGACACCACTGCCACAAGCTAATGTCTCAGAGTCTCTGTATATAAATGCTGCATGCTTTATAAAGTCTTAAACCTGCTATAAACAACCACGACATTCCTCAGACTATCTACAGACCACGGTAAAGAACCCATACATGCCTTTTCTAAGATCTTACAGTAACTGTGAAGAACATCTGCACGCTCTGCATAGTGTCTATATGTCTTATGTCTCAAAGCTACTTCTTCTGCATACCTATTAACACGTCTAAAAGTTACTGCAAATGCCCGTTAGATGCCCTTAAGTCCCTACAGGATTGTGAAACTACTGTTAATAACAAGTTATGAATAATCTCTACATTCACTGCAAAGCCTTAAAGGCCTTCAGTGAAAAATGCATCCTTTCAAAGTAAATACCCTCTTCCCATTTCTTACAAAGTCTCAAAACTACTGTCAAAGACTTCTCAATTCCTTTATACCCCCCTCTATACCCCACACCTGGCATTATTAGGCAGCATGGTGCTGATAGGTTCATGATGCTTATCCGCTCCAGAGGGTCCTATTCTATTGGTGGTAATTATATCTCTACAGGGACTAGACAAGCTGTGTGTGTGTGTGTGCATTTGCACATCTGTGTCAGCAATGGGTGCAACTTAAAGTAGCTGAATGCATTTATTAGAAGGGGTGTCCACAAATATTTGGACACATAGTGTATATAGCATGCTGAAAGTTTAGTGTGTGTGTGTGTGTGTGTGTGTGTGTGTGAGAGAGAGAGAGTGTGTGTTGGTGGGTACGTATAACTCCTTCTGTTTAGTATGCACCTCACACTGTGGGCTTCTCTCACAGCCCAGCCAAGCAAATGAGTCAGAGGAGACACTCCAGCTCTGGCCCAATGCTGAGAGAATGGCGTGTGTGTACTGCTCATACCAAACGTGTAAGCACTACTAAGCTTTAGGAGGAGGAAATAACAACCGCGACCACAACGCCGTTTTTATGAGGAGAAACAGGAAGATGCTTCAAGAAAATAAATAAATAAATAAATAAATAGATAAAAGGCCTAATCTGATAAGTAGAAGACCCGGAGAAGTGTGCTTGAATTTCTACGAGACCTCGCCACAAATACCCACCCTCCAGTTAAGGACGTGTTTAATACGAGCATTTCGCTGCTAATTTCCCTCTCCTCGCCTCATTATCCTTAACACAAGAGATCTTGTGCTACAAAAGACATGGCATGAGTCCTCTCACCATGCTCACCAACACACACATCTGTCCAACTACCAGGCTCAGCCTCAAATATCTGGAAAATGGCCCTGAAGCTAGGAGGAGCCAAGCTATGCAATGCTAGCTACTTACCCTCCACACATTTAACGGATCATTAAAATGCTGCAATTTGCCTCCAGACATGGGCAGCACCACTATCTCCAGGATGAATGCTCAAAAGTTTGTGGACACCCCTTCTAATGAATGCATTCAGCTACTTTAGGTTGCACCTACTGCTGACAGCTCGTCTAGTCACCGTAGAGAAGTACTGCCAATAGAATAGGACTCCCTGAAGCAGGTAATCATAAACCTGTTGGCACCATGCTGCCTAGGCGTGGGCTAGAGAGGGGTATAAAGCCCCCCAGTATTGAGCTGTGGAGCAGTGGAAGAACTGTGTTCTCTGGAATGATGGATGGTGGAGCTCCAGTCAGTCCTTTTAGGATGAGTTTTAGGGTGAGTTGGGGATGATGAGGTGGGGTGGTGATCATCATCCAACATCCTGACCTCACTAGTTCTGCACTTGTCGATGAATGCAATCAAATCCTCACAGCAATGCTCACTTTAAAATCTAGTAGGAAGTCTTCCTCCCTGGACAGTAACAACCAAATAACCCTTGATTTCAGAAGTAACTATAAATCAACAGGCGTCCCAATACTTGTCACAGTGTATACTCTAAAAAAATGGGTAAATAAATGACCCCTTGATCCATCCCGCACCCACGAATCATTGACCGCCATTTGGAAATATGAGGCAAGGTCTGGTATAAAGGAGTCTGAGGTGGTATTTGCTTTCAGAGAAAATCGAATGTCCTCAAACTTCAGCAATGAGGTGACCACTGTGGGAATGCTCGAATGCAGCCCTAGCTTTAAATGACCACTGCTCTTAACTTTACTCCCACCAGAGCTGCTTCTGCAATCTGCAGGAGGATTCAGTCCCTGAACAGCAGCAGCATTCTGTCCTGCTAGCAAGGTTGTCCTGCCTTGGTCAGATCAGATCGTTGGATGAAGTGATGGAGGGTACAGATGAAGTGTTCACATCAGTGTCTCTCATGCTGTCATTCTTTTAATTTCATAATTTAATATTATTTTAATGAAATTATTTTTCTCATTTAAGAATTTAGAGTATTTGGTACATATACAGCTTCAGGAAAAATGAAGAGACCACCCGACATATTCAGCTTCTCTGGTTTTACTATTAATTGGCAGTTTTTAAGGAGCGCTTTTTAGGGAAATGTACATTAGCATTGTATTTCATAAAGCATGGACAACATTTCCTCTAAATTCTAAATAAAAATATTACTATTTTGAGCATTTATGTATTTGCAGAAATGACAATTGCTCAAAAACAGCTGCTCAAATAATAATGCAAATAAATGATGATAATAATTATAATGTAGAGAAGTTATTATTAAAATTTAAACACTGTGCTAATATCTGAACTTTGAGAGCATTCAGAAATCACTATGCTGAAATAACCTTAATGGCCAATCACAGCTCTCATGTCTCGGCTGGCTAACCACTAGTCTTTCACATCAGCCATAACATTAAAACTACCTGCCTAACATTGTGTAGATCCCCCTTTCCATTAGCGATTAATCCTTTAAGACCTTAAAGTTGTGAGGTGGGGCCTGCGTGAGCATCACTAATGGGATTTCTAAGGTTTTTGTGAATTATAAACATTAAAAACTGCAAAAAAAAATGCAAAATGCAAGGAAGGCGTCCACTAGACCTCAGGGTACTTCCTTGGAGTACCTTTAGAAGGTACTGGGTACTGACCACTTGGTACCTACCTGAACTTTTAGAGATGTTCTGACATCACACTTTGGTTCTTGTCAGAGTGTCTCAGATTCTTACGCTTGCATCCATTTTTCCTGCTTCAACACCAGCATCACCTCCAAGAACGGACCGCTCACCTGCTGCCTAATATATCCACCCCTTGACAGATGTAGCCACTGTAGATGATCTTCAGAAGATCATCAATGTTATTTACTTCACTTTATGTCAATGGATTTAATGTTATGGCTGACTGGTGTTTTTGGCCATTGTGAGCCATGTAGCCCTTAGCTTCCTAACTAGCAATCTGGCATAGTGATGTAGTGTATCAGTTGTATCAGTGTCCCAATACTTTTGTCCATATTATGTACACTGTTAAAAGTACGTTAATGTTAGGCACTCGGTATCGCGCCCTCCCCCAGGAAAATAAGGACTTCCTGTTTGTTTGTGTTTGACTCACGTTCATATGTGTTGATTCATTGTTCATGTGTTTCACCTGGGACTGGGGGTACTTAAGGAGCTTCAACCCCTTTGATTCTTTGCCGAGAATTGACTCAGTTGGAATCTCGAGGACGCCCTGAGGTTCCTCACGCGTTACCAGCGTGTTCAGGTCAGCTCTAGCTCTCGACTCAAGATCAGGAGTAGGTCTCCCGTCCACTCTTGTGACAAGTGAGGCTCGCTCGCTTCCTGTCCAGGTTTCCAGGCGACCCGCGTTCGGCAGCGAGTTGCTTATTCAGGTTAGGTCGGCCTTGCCGTTTGGTCAAGCGGCTGGTTCCCCAGCTCCCTTTTTTTGTTTATTAGAGCACGGCTCTAGCCTCTGTTTACGTTAACGCCCCTTCGCTCAGGCTCTGTCTGTAGGTTTACGTTCAGGTTCCCTCTTTGTTTTCCCCCCTTTGTATCTAGCTCAGCTCCCAGCTCCTCCCAGTCCCAGGTTTTTGTGTTCACCGTTTTGTTAGTCACGTCCTGGGTCTGTTTATTGTTGAACCCCTTGTTGCTGCTCACGTTTTTCACACCCCTTGTGTTCGTGCTTGTTTTCGTTAATAAAACAACTTGCTTTGGATCCATCTCTGCGAGTGTTCATCCCTCTTGATCTGGCCGTACACGCCATGACAGTTGAACTAAAAGTTCTGTAAAGAACATTTGCTGGTTCTGTTGAGGAACATCTTAAGGTTCTTTAAATTGCCTTCAAGCGACCTTTTAATAACCCTTAAAGAACATTAAAAGGTTCCGCCACTGAAGAACCTCTGAAGTTCCTCTAACAGTGTAGATCAACAGTATTACCATACACAGAGTCTCTGTACTTTTCCTTGTGTTCTTCCTAATGATACACTCATAAGGCATCCTCTAATGCCTTAAAGTCAAAGTGAGCATAATTACACACATGCAGGCCATTATCCTTAATAATACAACAACAAACAGAGCCTTTGAGTTTTGCTTCTAATAAACAGAGGAAATGTAAGTAAGAAAAAAGCCCCATAATTCCCAGTGAGCGCTGGCTCCCTGACTGGTTGAGATTAAGTGAAACAGTTTTAATTAAGAACCATTAATAGGAAAGAGGAGAAATGCAGGGGTTTAAGGAACAAATATAAATCTCTCCGTATACACACACACACACATACACACTCGCAGCAACACACACACATACACACACACAGATGAGGTTTCTTCTGTACCCCTGCACCGGTAATTACTCTGGGAGAAATGCTCGGTGTCTGTTTGATAGAAAACGTCATTATCCTCATAACAGGATTAGAGAACAGGTGTTATGACTGGAGGAGCTTTCTGCTGCTTCATCAGAAATGAGGAGGAGAGCGGTGCTCTTCATCACGGCAATAGGAGCCAAACCATCGCAAGCATCTTCCCTAAAAATCACTCCCTAGGCTTCTATTTAGGCTGGAATGGAAGCCCATTCTTACCAGGTCTAGTGGAAAGAGAGGATGGTAGTAACTCCGAATAGAGGCTTATTTGTCAAAATATTGTTTTAATATCACTGTATTTTGACTTCTCAAAAGTATCTCGGATAATTATGGACTACGTCAGATTAATGACTAATTTGCTAAAAATATTGACGACTCAAAAGTTTGACCTTTTACTTCAGGACGTCTGTAAAACTGACCGATTTGTACGGGATGAGAAATTCCGGCCTAAGTGACTGAGATGGGAGTGGCTACTGGATTTATGCACTGCACATCAGTCACCTCCAGTCTTCTAACCCACTGATAGTACCCACAAATTTTTGAATTGGGGGCTCTGAGTGGTCCAGTGGACTAAGGCACTACCACTATGATCTGTGGATCGCTGTTTGAGTCTCAGATCATGCTGCTTGCCATCAGCAGCCGGAGTCAGAGAGAGCACAACTGGCCTCGCTCTATCAGGGGTGGGCTGATGGCACTTGCTGATGGCCTCCCCACATCGCTCCTAGTGGTGTGTGTTAGCTGCTGTATCAGAGCTGAGGGTTCTGGCTACTTAGCAATGCGGCACCGGCGGCAGTTCGAAACGGGGCGTGTGCTAGTCTTCACTCTCCGAGTGTTGGTTGGGGGCATTGCTGGTGATGGGTGGAGGGGTTCCTGGCCTAAAATTATGAATATAAAAAAAGGAATCTTCACATCAAACAGTGCAGTGGATTGTGGGTATTCCATGTCCGGTTAGTGTACGTTGTTTGCGTACTATATATTACAATGCATTGTGGGGCTGCTACAGAGCAAAATTCAGCACTGTGATTTTGGACAGTTCACTATTGTAATAGTGCACTATATAGTGAATAGGGCTCAGTTTGGTACACTTGGGTTTATGCTTATATTGTAGTCATGGCAACACCTGGTTCCTGTCATCAGCACTGCGTAGAAATCTGAATGGCTAAATCTCTAAATTGTGCAGAAGTTTAGTCGGTAGAAGTCGGTAGAATTCACCTTCACTGTTTGATTTGAGTGATTTTAAAGAGAATGAGGAGCATTTAATAAAATAACCCCTAAAATATCGTATTAATGCCATAATCAAATGACGTTAATTAGCGTCCACTGTCCACTGCTCCGGCTGAGTAATGAGGGTCCGACTGAGCGTGGGGGAAACATGGATCACTCTCTTTACTCCTCTGAGGAAAAGAGGCAGAGTGGGGGTATAGGGAGTAGGGCAGTGAGTGCCTGTGTGTGAGTGAGTGAGTGTGTGTGTGTGTGTGTGTGTGTGTGTGTGTGTGTAGTGCTCTAGGCTTCTGTTCAAATAAAAGCATTAGAGCTATTTTGGTGAAGCCGCGCTTCAGGGGCCACTCTGTCCATCTAGTGCTCTCCGACTCACTCATTCACTTACAGCCCTTACTGCACACACTCACACATACACACTCTCTCACACACACACACACACTCACCCAGATAAAACAAAGCAATAGCACCAAAAGAGACAGATTACTTCCCCCTCGTCCAAGGCCTCCCCCACCCCCCTTTGCTGCACATGTAACATTTTAGTTCCTCTTCTGTTTCCAGATATACATTGTGCCCTTTTCTCTCTCTCTCTCTCTCTCTCTCTCTCTCTCTCACTCACTCCCTCTCTTTACCCGCTCCCCCCACCCCTTTTAGCTCAGGGGGATCAATGTAATTCACTTACCTCTGAACCGCCATTTTATAACATCAAAAAACTGCACTAAAGCTAAAAGGCGTTCTCTGTGAGAGAGTGTGTTCTGCGTGTGAGATCAATGCGCCGGCCTGCATGCTGCGGCTATCAGACGCTGTTTCACAGCAAACACTTATTAACAGGGTTAGGCAGGATTAGGCTACATCCACCTGCTGGGGTCTAATCGAACGGAGATGGGTCAGATAGAGCTGCAATGATCTTTTAGCTCTCCTTTATCTGCTAACAGTTAGAGCATCACCGACACTCACTGTATCATTTGCTGGTATTTACCACTGCTGGAAAAAAAAGGCTCAATGGATTCGTGATTATAGACTGAAGCAGCTGAGTGCTAAAGTGGCCGGGCGAATAAAGACTGAAGCAGCTAAGCGACTATAGGCTGAAGCAGAAAAAGGATTGTAGACTGCTAGAGTGGCTTGTAGAGTGCTGATCGACTGAGTGACCAGACCGAAGCAGAGGAACAAATGTAGAACGAAGTGGGTGATTGACTATAGAATAAAGCGTATGAGTGCTGAAGCAGTTGAGTGACTCTAGACTGAAGCAGAGGAACGAATGTAGACTGAAGTGACTGATTGACTATAGACTGAAGTCTTCAAGTGCTGAAGCAGCTGAATGACTATAGACTGAAGCATAGGAGTGATAATAGATTGAAGTTGCTGATTGATTATAGACTAAAGTAGTGGAGTGAGCATAGACTGAAGTGGCTGACTGATTAGACTAGAGTGTCTGAGTGCTGAAGCAGCTGAGTGACTCTAGACTGAAGCAGAGGAAGGATTGTAGACTGCTAGAGTGGCTTGTAGAGTGCTGATTGGCTGAGTGACTAAACCAAAGCAGAGGAACAAATGTAGAACGAAGTGGGTGATTGACTATAGAATAAAGCGTAGGAGTGCTGAAGCAGCTGAGTGACTCTAGACTGAAGCAGAGGAGCGAATGTAGACTGAAGTGACTGATTGACTATAGACTAAAGTGGACTAAAGTAGAGGAATGAACATAGACTGAAGTGGCTGATTGACTATAGACTGAAGCATAGTGAGTGATTATGGACTGAAGTTGCTGACTCATTATGGACTAAAGTAGAGGAGTGAACATAGACTGAAGTGGCTGACTGATTAGACTAGAGCGTCTGAGTGCTGAAGCAGCTAAGCAGCTATAGGCTGAAGCAGAGGAAGGATTGTAGACTGCTAGAGTGGCTTGTCGAGTGCTGATCAACTGAGTGACTAGACTGAACCAGAGGAGGGAACGTCGACTAAAGTGACTGATTGACTGTAGACTGAAGTGTTTGAGTGCTGAAGCGGCTGAATGACTATAGACTGAAGCATAGGAGTGATTATAGACTAAAGTTGCTGACTCATTATCGACTAAAGTAGAGGAGTGAGCATAGACTGAAGTGGCTGACTGACTAGACTAAAGTGTCCGAGTGCTCAAGCAGCTGAGTGACTAAAGGCTGAAGCAGAGGAAGGATTGTACTTACTGGATAGTGAAGCGACTGCGTAACTATAGACTGGCCTGGTTTACTATAGGCTTATGACTGAAGCAGCAGAGTGAACATAGGCTGAAGCAGAGGAGTGACTATAAGGTGAAGCAACTGAATGGCTGTAGACTGAAGCGGTTGAGTGACTGTTGACTGACATGGGTTACTATAGGCTTATGACTGAGGAAGCTGAGTGACTGTTGACTAAATCAACTATAGACTCACTATAGACTGCCCTGGGCTATAAATATATATTAAATATATATATTAAAGCTATATTAAAGCTTTTGAAAGACCACAAGCTGATGCAGCTCAGTGACCTCAGACTGCAGTCCATCATTTTCAACTTTTAGTAGGGCGAGGTTTAGTATGCCAGCAGCTGATTCTCACTTGCTATATATAAAATGCTATTGGCGGTCTACATGGTCTCCTGGGAGGGTATACACACACACACACATATACACTCATATAGAACTACACACACCTCTTGCTCTGTCTCCCTATCCTACACCCATTTTCTCTCTCTCTCCGTCACACATACATGCACACCCATACACACACTGACAGCTAAACACCCTGGAAATATATGGCCTATTAAAGTTTATCTTCCTTCTGCATTTTTTTGTGCCTTTGTCCAGAGATGTGATAACTACTGCTATAAGATACGACACTATAAGCTTGGGGAGAGAGGCGACGGCCGAGACAAAGAGAAGAGGGAACTTTGTGATGGAACAATGTTTTGGTGAGTTGTGATGACTTGCAGATACGGAACGTGTTCTCCGATGTACTGGAAAGCCATTCTTCTTTTCTGCCGGCGGATCTTTATCAGAGTCGAACGTTACCCCGAGGTTCTATTAACGTTTCAGAGACGCTGGGGCAGATGAGACTGCCCGAGGTCGATATCGTGGCGCTCTCCTGTCGCCAGCGCCCCGGTCCCCATGTGTGTGTTATTAGAGATGCATCAATTCTTACGAAACAAAATCTGTGCAGATGGAACAGCAGGCACACACACACATACACACACAAGCATCAACACACACAAACGGATCATCCTTTCCCAGAATACACACCTGGCTTTCAGGTAATTTCGCGGCAGTGATGATATGAGGGTGGCTCTGGCAGCCGCTGTCCAAGGTGCTAAGAAAAGAAAAGTGCCTGGAGCTCATGAGGATTCACATTCGGCTTTGTAATTCGCCATAAAACACATCCACTGATCTCGTTTGGGAAATGCCAGAGTTTTCATCCACTGCGTTAGACGCAGCTCACCTCTATTCTTTTGCCAGCTTGTTGTTGTTGTTGTTGTTTTTTCTGCACCATCTGTTGAGTTTTCCGTGCACACGTGTCTGCGTACGCATGTAAGAATAATCTGATGAGCTCTTACAGATGTTCTCTGAGATATGAAAGCATATGTTCGTTTGGCAACACTTTGGTTCCGTGTTGATTTATTAATATCTTCCCTTCTCTAGTGGTTCGACAGCTTGCTCTGTGAAACCTTGCAGATCTGGAAGGTGATCGTTCAATGATTTAATAGAGAGACAAACTGCGATACACTAATCAGCCATAACATTAAAACCACTACCTGCCTAATATTGTGTTGGTCCACCTCATAAAACATGGACTCCCTCTCGCGAGATCCCTGAAGGTGTCCTGTGAACAAGCCTGGCACCAAGACTAATGTTAACAGCAGCAGCAGCAGCAGCAGCAGATCCTTTTAGACTATAGGTTGTGAAGTGGACCTGCAGAGCCAGTCAAAAGTTTGGAAACACCTGGTTGAATGTGTGCTGGTCTGGTCATCATATTAGGAACATTTGAACATTGGACGGTAGGGACACATGGGTATCCATCGTAGGTAAGATGTTGTGGCTGGTGGTGGTGGTGGGGGTGGGGTTGGGGTTTAACCCCTTGACACTCCAAGGCTTATAGCACAGTAAGGTGTATTACTCAGTAACTACAGGACGTCTGTAGAAACTGATGGCAGCCCCCCCCCCCCCCCCCCACCCACACACACACACACCAAGGCATCCTAACTAGGGAGGATACCCATGTGTCCACACCAAAATATGGTCACCCCAGAATTTGGATCAAATGTTTATAAGATGACCACCAGCACATATTCAACCATGTGTGTCCAAACATTTGACTGGACTGTATGTGTATGTGTTCACCTGCTGGCCATGTATCAAAAGCTCTGTAGTGTGTGTGTGTGTGTGTTGTCACCCACTGGTTGCAAAATCAGACCTCATATGTGGAGCATATGTGTCCTCCACATATGTGTGTGTGTGTGTGTGTTCAGTGTGTGTATATGTGTGTGTGTATGCGTGTGTTCAGTTCACCAGCTGGTTGCAAAACAGATGTCACATGTGGAGAGCTGTGTGTGGGTGGTGGAGCCTGGGTGGATGTGTTAATGAGTACGTAAGGTGAGGTAGGTCATTATACACAGATCGGCCATAACATTAATACCACCTATCTTTTACTGGTTAGGTCCTCCTTGTGCCTCCACAGCAGATCTGAGGCATGGACTCCCCAAGACCTCTGAAGGTGCCGTGTGGTCTCTGGCAGCAAGGCATCTTGTGGTATTGGAGCACTTTTGGTGAGTGCTGGGAAACCCCCACAAGACCTGCCTGATGTTTTGGAGATGTTCTGGCCCGGTGGTCCAGCCAGCCAATGTGGTCCTTGTCAAAGAGGTCGTCTCAGAGTCGTATTCTTGCCCATTTATTTGAAAGCATTCAGATGATTTACTATTTTAACTTCACTGATATTACATCCTATTAAAATCTGAATCAGAACCTGAGTCCAGTCACTGGTCCAAATATGTTTATACATATGGGGTTGTGGTTCGTCTATCCACACACAGGTATATAATAGTCCCATGCATCATTTCCTATCTAATGCTCCGTCGAAATTATGACAGTAGGCGGCAATCTGGAGAGCCCGTGCTCTCCCTGGACCAGCGTCGGAAAATTCTGCTATTACCATCTGCAGTGGCAGCGTACTGCTGTGGACAGCAAGATGTCAAGAGTTCAATTTCCCCACACTTTTCCAGCAAGCAGAGAAGCGGAATAAAGAGATTTCTAAACAGTCCATACAAGTACAAATACAACTTCACTGACAAAAGTATTGGGACACCTGCTTATGCATTGTTTCCTCTGAAATTAAGGGTATTAAAAAGACTTAATACAGCTTTTGTTGGAGTAACTGTCTCTACTGGCCAGGGAAGAAGCTTTCTAAGAGTATTGCTGTGAGCATTTGATTGCATTCAGCGACAACTTATCCCAAAAGTACTGGATGGAGCTCCACCATCCATCATTCCAGAGAACACAGTTCTTTCACTGCTCCACAGCTCCTCAGTGCTGGGGGGCTTTATACCCCTCGCTAAGCCCACGCCTGGCATTATTAGGCAGCATGGTGCCAATAGATTCATGCTTTTTTTTTTTATCTGCTTCAGAGAGTCCTATTCTATTGAAAGCACTTATCTCCTGATAATGTGCGGGAGTTTGAGTCAATCTTGTGAAGTGAAGGATCCAAAGTTGATCCAGTTGGACTTCCTAAATGGGCCCTATCATTACGGCCCATCCTAATCTCACATGGGTTGCATGTAGGCTCCATGTGCAGTGTACAATCCAGATGGGGCTGAAGTTTAACCCCTCCTGGTCCCATCACTGACCCTGGTGGGATGCCCATGTGTGAGGCCAACATGGAACCCATGGACAAAAACATTCTGGTTCCCAGTTGGTCTACCCGCACAGGCCCCACATGGACATGTTGTCTGGGGATAGAGGCTGTAGGCCGTCCGTTGGAGCGCAGTTCGTGTTAGCCAGCCCTTAATCAGTGGTCATTTTCTGACCACAGAGCTTCCCTTAGCTAGAATTTTTTTTTTACGGATGGTGGACCCACTCTTGTTCTAGCAATCTACAGTCAGTAATTGCATGTTTATAGCCCAGGGTGGATCTACAAGGTGCTTCAGGAGGAACTCGTAAAGTGATTGCAGGAACAACATAGGAGTTTCTAATAGTGGACGGTGAGTGTAAAAACCAACCACATCCAGGTTTATACATTATACAGTCAGATACCCTTTGGTGTCATTCCAAAGGAGTGGTGGACCATATAATGAAGGATACCATTACTTTTATGAAGACACCTACAAATGTTTTATGATGCCCATAAAGGAGTTATGAGGTCTCGTCATGATCTCATAAATAATTCATTGTATAGATCAGGCATCAAGTATTTGCATACTGATATCGATTGGCCGTTAGATGTAAACTAGATGTCTGAAGGTTTGTGGTCTCCCCTTCTTATCAACGAATTCAGCTACTTTAAGTCAGTGCAAATGCAGGTCTTGCTAATAGAATAGGACTCTCTGGAGCAGATGACCATCATGCAATTATTGGCAACATGCCTACAGGGGTATAAAGCCCAGGGAGACTCTAGAATTCTCTAGAATGATGGCTGGTGCTCCACCCAATACTTCTGAGATGTTGAGGTGGTGTGGAAATGTTGCTGATTGCAATCAAATCTTCACAGCAATGCTGCAAAATCTAGAGGAAAGCCTTCTTCCCTGGACAGTAGAGACCGTTACTCCAGAGGAAGCTAGCTAAACTCGTTTACGTGTTTATTAAATGCTCCTGATTTCAGACAATGAAACAACGAATGAGGTGGCAGGCGTCCCAATACTTTTGTCCATATAGTGTATCAGCAGCAGAGCATCCAACGGTAGAACTCTGAGACTGATATTGAGGTTTTGTTGAGGCGTTAAACATATTTTAAACATGTACATTTTTATCATTATGCCTCCAAGCACTGTAACCATTCAGAGGCACCCGAACAGAGATGCTTCCACACAACTCTGTGTACTTTCGCTACAGTGATGTGATGATGCGAAACTGGCCTTGATAGCAGCTCTGAGCATTAATATTCGTTCAAACAACACATTTGTTTCTTTCTGTCGGGCCTCATTATCACGGCGTGAAGAGGGAGGCTGCGAAAGAATAAACAAATGCGGAAATGCTCCCTAACTTTAAACAGAGGCCTCTCTTTCATCTCTTAGCAATCAGAGATGAATAAAGTAGTGTAATGTCCTGGAATCTAACGCTTATGCGCCATTATCATACCGTTTTCTGACGCCTCGACCAAGAGAAGGGCAGTAATCATCGGCGGGACAGATGATTGATGCTTAAACAGCGGAAAGGGGCACTCGGCTAATAGTGGCGGCATCGCAAAGCGAACAGAGGGAGAGGGAGTAAAGGCAGAGGAGAGGAGAGCTGAGTTTGGCTGGGCGAGGGCGAAGGCTCTCTGCTTATTAAAGCCCCGCTCTCATTACGGCCTGCACTTTTGGAGGCTTCGCTTTTTCGGGCTGGACGACTCCGTCTGCATGCTAATGTGCACTGCTGATTTATTCCTGCCACCTCCTCCCATGGTTTGTATGCCTCGGAACACTTTTCAGAACGTATGGTTTGGTACGTTTTTAAATGAAGTTAGAAACTAGTAAATTATTCTGAGAGTGAGGATTTTCATTTCAATTAAAAACTTAGATTACAAGCTTTCGAGGCACATTTGTTTAACCAGAGAGTTCCTGAAGAAAATGCAAGTGTGACTGCAGATCAGTGAGTGCTACTGTGATGCAGGTGTTGGTTGCTAAGGTGTTGCTAGGTGATTGCTAATGTGTTGCCATGATATAGCTGTTGCTAAAGTGTTGCTATAGTATAAGAGTCAGTTGCGAAGGAGTTGCTATGTGCTTGCTAAGGTGCTGATATGATATGAGTCAGCTGCAACTGCCTCCAATACCATAGCAACACCATAACAACCACCTAACAACACCTTAACAACCACCTTAACGACTGACTTCTATACTACTAGCAACACTAGTTGCTAAAGTGTTGCTATGGTATAGCTGGGTGGTTGCTAAGGTGTTGCTATGTGCTTGCTAAGGTTCTGCTATGGTATAAGAGTCAGCTCCAACTCTCTCCTATACCAAAGCAACACCCTAACAACCACCTAAGGTGTTGCTAGGTAGTTGCTAAATTGTTGCTATGGTATAGCTGTTGGTTGCTAACGTGTTACATGGTCATTGCTAAGTTGTTGCTAGGGTGTTGCTATAGTATAAGAGTCAGTTGCTAAGGTGTTGCTAGGTGATTGCTAATGTTTTGCCATGATATAGCTGTTGGTTGCTAGGGTGTTGCTATAGTATAAGAGTCAGTTGCGATGGTGTTGCAAGGTGGCTGCTAAGGTGTTGCTATGGTATAGCTGTTGAATGCTCTAGAGTTGCTTTGTGCTTGCTAAGGTGCTTATATGATATAAGAGTCAGCTGCAACTGATGCCTGATACCATAGCAACACCTTAACAACTGACTCCTATACCATAGCAACACCTTAGCAACTAACACATGTTCCTTCAAACAGTAAGATTTACTCACTTTTATTAAATACATAACTGTAATTAATCTGGGACAGCTCGGCTAACAGTAATAACTCACTCCTGGCAGTGGTTGGAGGGGGTGGATGGAGGGTGGTGCTGTCTGATGTCGGGGACTCTAGGAGAGGATTAGGGTCGGTGCTTTATTATGAAGCTCTCAGGCCTTGTCAGAGGTTTGAGGCTTTGGCAGTCTGAAGCCTGATTGACTGACAGGTAGAGGTTCCATTTATGAAGTGATTGGCGGGAGGGAGGTAGGGTCAGGTCAAAGGAGCAGTGTTGCTCATAATAGGATCAAACCTGGCTTCTGGCCTTTGTGTGCATTTGTGTGTATGTGTGTATAGGTGTGTGTGCGGTAGGGCCAAGCTGTCATTCATCACCTCCTTAGACATGATGGAAGCCCTCAATTACGCTCAGTGGTCACTTTATTAGAAACCCCCTTTATTAGAAACCCCTTGATTTAAGGCCAGGTTCTGATCCCAGAACTGCTTTTGGCTGGAGAGTTCTCTGGGAGGTCTCAGCGCAGCAGTGACAGATGCATGTGAAATAAAAGAAACCAGCCACGTCGACGTGCCTGATCACTGACCACTCGGACCATTCAGTGTCTATGTGGTGCTGTGAGTGTCTCAATACTTTTGTCCATATAGTGTGCATCAGGGAAAAGCTCAGTTTTAAGGGCCTGTTCTGTCAATGTCTAATTCTGTGACAATTTCCTTGTTGAGCTTTGAACGTGCACTTGACTTCTGGTGGGTATCTCCAGTTGAGAGCATATGCAGGACACACTCCAACGTCCTACAACAGTTACCATCTCAGCCATTGCTAATCAGCACTTGATAAGGTAGGAGAACGTGGCTTCTGCTTGTGCTAGATGGCCAGACACCCCCGAGACACGACGGGGGAATTAACATGAAAGGTAGAGATAGAATTTATAGGGGTATAAAGCCCCCCAGCATTGAGCTGTGGAGCAGTGGAAGAACTGTGTTCTCTTAAATGATGGATGGTGGAGCTCCATCCAGCACTTTTGGGATTAGCTGGGGTGGAGATCATCCAACATCCTGACCTCACTAACACTCCTGTCCTCACAGCAATACTTTTGTCCATATAGTTGGACCAAACATGACCCCTGATTGACTCACTTAGTCACTTAGATCTTTCCTTCTGATCATATTCATCCAAAACCTGTAGGTCAGCTGGGCCTGCTGAACATTTTTGTGCTGTCTGTCCCTCACTGGCACAAAATTGAATGCGTGTGGTTGGGTGAGGTGGGGGTGGAGGGGTCGGGCGGTTGAAATTGAGAGATAATTTGCTTGTCGAAAAGCGTAAATAGAGTTCACATATAGAGCATTAACTTGTCAGGGATTCTGCCATCCGAAGCAGACCATTCAGTGACCTCATGTTAGGACGTATTCCTGCCTGTGTGTGTAATTCAGCTTATAAACTCAACAAGTTTAGAGTGACTGTGTTTCGAGACGTCAAATACTGACGATGTTATACTGGACAGTGTGTTGATTATAGCATGATGTTGCCCCACCCTCATTAATTAGACCAAATTTCCACCTCTATCTGCTATATCCATCTGTTCGTCTTCCTATCCATCCTATCCATCCATTCGTCCAAATTTCATCTATCCAGCCATCTTTCTATATATCCCTGCATCCATCTATCCCTCCATCAATCTTTTCATCTATCCCTCCATCCATCTATTCATCCATCAATTCCATCCATCTACCTTTCTATATATCCCTGCATCCATCTATGCCTCCATCGATCTTTTCATCTATCCCTCCATCCATCTTTTCATCTATCCCTCCATCCATCTTTCCATCTATCCCTCTATCCATCTTTTCATCTGTCCCTCCATCCATCTATCCATCCATCAATCCTTCCATCCATCGACCTTTATATATATCCCTGCATCCATCTATTCTTGTATCCATCTATAATCCATGCATCCATCCATCTTTCCATCTATTCTTCTATGCATCCATCCGCCTTTCAATCCATCCCTCCATCTATCTTTCTATCTTTCCATCCATCCATGCATTCATCCATTCATCAAGCTTTCCATTTATCCCTCCCTCCATCCATCCATCCATCCATCCATCCATTCGTTCATTCATCTTTCCATCCATCCATTTATCCAAATTGTCATCTATCCATCCATCTATCTTTCCAGTCATATCTCCATCCATCTTTCTATCTTTCTGTTCATCCATCCATCCATCCATCATCCATCTATCTATACATCTGTCCATTCAGCTATCTATCCATTCATCCATCTTTTCATCTATCATCTATCTATCATGGATAGAGGGATAGATGGATAAAAGGATTAATTGGGAAGATCCCATCTATCCCTCCATCCACCTATCCATCCATCCATCCATTCATTTTTCTTTCTATCCATCATCCATCCATTTATCCAAATTGTCATCTATCTATCCCTCAATCCTTTCATCCAGCCATCTATCCAGCACTCCTGCTCTAGCCCATCATCAGTGGTCAGTTTTTGCAGTACCTGACTCCTGAACCTGAGCCAGACTCACTAAAATTTACATGCACAGTATAAGAGATTTACAGCTTGCTGCTGTTGTTATTGTTCTGACTGCTGTGTTATTTTTGTATTTTTTATTTTTTTATTTATTTTTTTGCGTAGGACGTTTATGTCAAGCGACCTTGGCCGCTATAAAATGAAACTCAGCTTTATAGAGTTGAAATAGCAGATAAATTATTGATCACATTATTTAGCTGAATGTCAGAGTTAGGGCTGGATGCTCTGAGGTTTTCCTCCATTGCAACAAACTTGGCCGAGAGAAAGCTACGGTAGTTGTCATCGTGCAAGCAGTTTCAACAGATGAGGAAACTTTAAAGAACTCTAATGTAAGGGGAATTATGTCTTTACCACCCACTAGGCTCCTACGTCCCCGAACCCTCATAACTGTCTTCCCTCTTCAGCCCAAAATAAAAGTGCTCCCATCATTGAAAGTGAGAAACCTATTCTATTAGTGCTGAGACGTGTTAGAACATTAAGCTCTCATAATGCTTAACAATATCAGGGATTTATTTTTTCCTCACTACAGATGACTCCCTAGGTGAACACTGAACAAAATGCATGCTGTTGGCTCTGAAAGAGAGAGAGAGAGAGAGCGAGAGAGGGAGAGGGAGGATGTAGGAAAGCAATAAGGCTGCGTCGCTGCAGAAGTGAATTAGATTTGCTGCCACACTCTTTCTCATAAGTGTAATGAAGTCTTCTTCCTCCTGTGAGGGACATTCCTGTGTGTGAGAGAGCTGGAGAGAGAGAGAGAGAGAGAGAGAGAGAGAGGTTCGGATCAATACGAGCTGACAGGGCAGTGTCTTTAAGATTGTATGGGTTCAGGCTGAACTTATGATCTGCTCTGCTCTCGTTGCCACTGCTGCTTTCGTGGTGGGCAAAAGTCCAAGAGAAATTCGAAAAGCGACAGAAGAACAAGCTCAGACTTCTGCAGGGCGCTTCGGCGTGGATGGACGTGTGAATAAATCATACTCTCTCTCCCTCTCTCTCTCTCTCTCTCTCTCTCTCTCTCTCTCATCTGTTCTGAGAACACACAGAGCTCAGGGAAGAACTAAGCTCGCACTCGATTTGTATTGTGTAGCCCTTCTTCAGTGCTCTTCTGCCTCGAGCCGACCCTATTACGACCACAGCAGAATCAAACAATGAAGTTTGGTTTTGAAGATGTGTCCAAATGTGTGTGGACACCCTTTCTAATGAATGCATTCAGCTTGTCTAGACCTTGTAAAACTAGAAGGACTAACAATAGAATAGGACTAAACAAGATGAACCTAATGCCAGGTGCGGGCTAGAGTGGTGGATGGAGCTCCAGCCAATACTTTTGGGATGAGTTGGGGTGTTGAGGATGATGAGGTGAGGTGGTTGGTGTGGCGGATAACAGATAACACCACTACCTGCCAGTGACCTACCACACCATGTGGAAGATTGCTGTTCGACTCCCAGTCTGGGTGACTATGCTGTGCTACACCAATAAGAGTCCTTGGGCAAGACTCCTAATGCTACATTGGCCCGCCTCTGTAACAGGAGTAACCTTGTAAGGCGCTCTGGATAAGAGCGTCAGCTAAATGCCATAAATGTAAATGTAGGTGCTGATCATGCAACATCTTGACCTTTCTAATGCCGTTGCTGCTGAATGCAATCAAATCCCCACAGCAGTGCTACTCCGAAATCTAGTAGAAAGCCTTTTTCTCTGGACAGTAGAGACAGTTACAGTGATACAGTGAATGAGCAGGTGTCCCATTACTTTTGCCCAAGCTGGAGCATAATAATCTGGACTATAAAAAATGTGAGCTAAAAAATAAATAAATAAATAATTCCAAGTGATGCAGCAATCAAATGTGCTGCCACTATGGTCCGGGGGTTATGGGTTCGAATCCCGAGCCATGCCGCTTTGCCATCAGCAGCCAGAGTCTGAGGGAGCACAACTGGCCATGCTCTCTCCAGGTTTGGAGATGGCTCTCTCGCTCTTCCTTCATCACTCTTAAGTCATGTTGGCCGGCACAGGCAACCGTTAGCTGGTGTGGTGGAGCTTTCATCAGAGTGTGCCGGCTGCACAAGTCTATACCCTCTTAGTGTAACTTTGCTAGTGCTAGGCGGAGATACAGACAGGTGGGTTAATTGGCAGCATCAATTTGGGATAAAATAAATAATAAATAAAAGTGGTAAAAATAAAAATTTGTGGACAATTTGAGCAGAATACGCTCCTCTGTTTGAAGACTAGAAGTCTATAATTGTACATTAAAACCTTTTTTTTTTTTTTTTTAGTTATTATTTTATTCTGGAAATGTACAAGAAAAAGTTTTCAAATTTCAGGAAAATGAATAAATTCAGGACGAATAGAAGAATTAAGAATAAATATTCAGGATCCTGCTTCATTTCCAGGCTAATATTAAAATTTAAGCAAGTGAGTCCCTGACGATGTTAAGGCTTTAAAACAGATGGCTCAGATTTTACCGACTTTACCATCACCCTGAGCATCAATGAGCTTCAGGTGTCAATGAGCTTCCTGTCGCCGGTTCACCGATTGTCCCTTCATGTACTCTTTTTGGTAGGTACTGACCACCCCATACTGATGTTCTGGAGATGCTCTGACCCAGTCATCCAACCGCCCCTCAACAGTTTCCACTGTAAAGAGATAATCAGTGTTCCGTGTGAGTGAATCATCCAACCAATAAATGACTCATAAAATGACGTGTGTAAAAAGTATCATGAGGATACACACATTGACGCCTAAGAGTCATTTGAGTGCTTTACAATGACACACACACACACACACACACACACACACATGCTGTGAAGAACAGCGCTCACACTCGATTTGTAGTACCCCGGCTCAGCTCAGAGCAGCTGTATTGACAGGTCGGTATTGAGTTCCATTATCGCCACCACATTTTAAGTAGTTTATCTATGAAGAATCAGCCAACCACTAAATGAGTCACTTCCTCTATGACGTGTGGGAAATTGTCATGAGCATACACACATACACACCCTGGCACTCGTAAAGACTCAGTCCAGTGCTTTGGGAGGTGCAGCTTTGTGGAAGAATCAATCAGACAACAAATGAGTACCTTATAGTACCATATGACTCATCATAACTCATGGTGTGTGACATTACCACGAGGCTATAAATTACGGGACCCATAAGACTCATTCTGATGCTTTATTGTGCGACTGTAAAAGCAACATGCTCACCCAGAGCTCCCAGAGAGGCTTTTCTACACAGGTTTAACTGTTTGACACTCAGTCAAATCTAAATTAAGCCGTAATGGACAAGAGAAGAAACCATGATTTCCTCCTGGAATAGCAGTTATTTGCTGGTAACCAGTTAGCCTCATTTACTGGGTGGCCAGCAGAACCAATCAGAACCTCCTTTTCAGCTGGGGGTGAGACAACAGGGTCAAACTGCACAAGAGAACCAATCAGAATCTCTATTTCATCTGGAGGTGGGACAACAGGGTCAAACACAGCAGCAGAACCAATCAGAATCTCTGTTTTGGCTAGGGTTGGTACAACACAGTCAAACTGCACAAGAGAACCAATCAGAATCTCTGTTTCAGCTGTGGGTGGGACAAAAACTAAAGCCAGGCATGGGCCAGAGGGGTATAAAGCCCCCCAGCATTGAGCTGTGGAGCAGTGGAAGAACTGTGTTCTCTGGAATGATGATGATGATGATGATGATGATGATGATGATGATGGTGGTGGTGGTGGTGGTGAAGCTCCATCCAGTACTTTTAGGATAAGGTGGGGATGAGGTGGGATGGTGATCGTGGTAAAGTGGAGAGATGACAGGCGTTGGACGGGAGAGACAACGAGGCAACCGCTACCCCTGTCTGTATGGGCGATTAACTTGGTTCCAGATATCAGAACCTCAGTCAACCCTAAAGATCTGTGAATGACAAACGCAGCTCAGAGTACGAAGTTCTGATTGTCAGTGATAGAGGGACTGTCAGCCACGTACGTTTATTAGAATATTAAGACCACGTCCAGACCGTCCTCAGAGAGGTGTGAGGAGAGCATTTTGGGGGTTTGTGAGGAGTGTTTGATCAGACGTCTGCTTTGTGTTTTCTATTAAACACAATTATTTGTGCTATTATTTCCACTGGTTTCATTTCCACTGGTTTACATGTGTGAAGCTGTAGTGTTGTGATCTGATGGTGACCTTCTGAAGATGCAGATAGCCTAGAGGTTAAGGGTCAGAAGCTTCAGGGTAAGGTAGATATGGCCTGTTGCAACTGCTTAGATCGAAGTCCTAAAGGTCGACTATCTAAAGCTACTACCATGCAAACCAACTATAAAGCTGAGCTGTACTGAGACACAATACAGGAGGATACAACTTTGGGGGAACTTGTGGGACCGTGGGGTTGAACAGACTGCAGAACGGACTGTGAACGAAGAGCAAAAACGCAAGAATCCAACACCGCAAACTTCATAGTTCAAGCAGCTCACAGCTAAGATGTAAAAACTCAAAGTTAATCTTTTTTTTAACCTCCATTAGTCATCAAGTGGCTTCCTGTGCGTGTATATTTAGCTGGTTCTGTGCAGATTGTAAAGGAAATTAAACACCAACAATTATCCAACACACTCACATCATATTTTTTTTTCCCTCCCGTCTGATTCTCTCCAAAGCTGTTGCAGTCTCGCGGATCTCTAGGGACTGAGTAGATGCAATTGGAACAGAAACAACAAGCTTTCTTCCGAGCCGAACCTATAGCGAGATCAATTAGTCAATTAATCCGTCTGCAGACAGTCGGAGCAGCGCGTGTCTAGGTGTGAGCTGTTTCACACGAGCGAAGCTTCAGACAGCTGTGCTCTTCATTACAGGAGATATTAATTACCTTAATGGAGGTTCCACACATCCGTCCCACCTCTTCTTCTCACTCGCTCGCTCAAACAGGATGAATAGAGGCTTCCTCCTCCAGCAGCCTGGGTTGCACTTAGGAGACAATCGATGGCCTGTTTTCATTTTAATTAAAAACTGGAAAATAAATGTTTATCTCAGCAGCTGTTTCCCCTCCGTCTCGCTCTCTTTTCCTCTCCTTGGCTTTCTTCTTACAACTTCTGTTTACAAGGCCTGCTACATTATATCTTTCTCTGCTGAAAAGGTCCAAAAACTTCTGTTTTTTTTAGGAATACTTGGACTGCATCTGAAAAGCAGTGGTAACCTTATGGCCTAAGAATGGAGTGAACTGGCATCTAGTTGACAAGCCAAGTAAAGAAGCGCTGAGCAAAGATCAGACCTTTTGAAGGCCAGATTGACCCTTTTTTTGGCCTAGAAGAAGCTTTCGACTTACTGTCCGGCTGAGTGACTGACCGATGAGACTTGTTGAAATGCACATGCGCAAGAACTACCTCTTGTTTACCTAGAAGACATTTTCTGGTACATGTATCTGTGCTGCTGAGAGGAGATGTAATCTTAGGTAAGCTGAGATTGGGTTCTCTAGCCTCTGGCTGCTATGCTCTACCGTCTTCACCCAGCAACACGACCATGGAGTTAGCATCGCTATTGCATCGCTATTGCAGGGACTGCTGGCCTTGGCCGTGCCATGGCATTAGCATTAGCTATTGTGGTGTTAGCATCACTGCTGTGACAACCGTCGGCCTTATGCGGCTTCGCTACTGTAGCGTTAGCCAGAAATAATGTATCTGTCCCTCCAAAACACATTCCACAACCGAAACCCCTCCCACCACAACCGAAACTCCTCCCAGCACAGCCGAAACTCCTCACAGTACAACCAAAATGTAGGGCGTCATAACTGAGTTATGGACTGCTGAGGAAATGCACTATGGCATGTTAATTGTGAATTTTGTGGCAGCAACCGTCTTTAGCACAGCTCAGGAAGAGGCTGAACAGATAAAATAACGAGCAGATTGTTGCCACCTAATGAGCAGATTTGCATATTCCATCCCTTATGCAATCGGATTTCAGTCTGACTAACCAAAGACGCATGTGACTGCTGAGCATAAATGCATGTGGCTAAAATCTCATCAGGATACAATCCAGATACTAGTCACATGAAGTGGCCAGAGCAGGTGTAAGCAGGGTCAAGCTGTTGTACACTTCAATCCCACAAGGCCTTTCTTTTCTGTACAAGGCCTTTCTTTTCTTGTGGGCTGTGGCCGCCCTGGACAATGTGTACATTGATAATGTCAGCTGAAGATGACATGAAGAGTGCCTTGAGAAGTTCCTGGAAGCCACACTAGCATGGATAAACTGCAGAACGTACAGCACAGCTTTGCTACAAGGGCAGTGGTGTATCTGCAGTATACTCCAGAGGTTGAAGTAGATTAGACCATGGAAGAGCACCGGTCAATAATAATCCCACAGACTCAATGCTGTTGTACAGGGTAACTGTACTGGATCCTGCTGTGTTTTGTATTAGTAAACCACATCCAGAAGATCTTTATTGACTTTTTATTTGGGATATATATCACTGGTTTTTATGGGCTCCGTCAGATTGCAGCCAAAGTGCAAGCCATGCACTTTCAGACTTGCTCAAAACCAGCCTTTCAGGAAGGATAGTATTCCTTGGATCAGTTTCGCTTTGGCAGTGCTTTGGAAACATGGGCCTCTTTTCCACTGCAGGGCCGAACTGTTCTGAGCGAGGCTTTTCCAGGTTCCAGTGGCTTTTCCACACAAACACAGTTTGGCACAGAGCGCTTAACACAAACCGAGCTGAGGCCAGTTTTCTTAGCATGGTTAGCTAACCGTACTTGGGGCTATGGTACTGTTCGATGGCCTAAAGGGCTTAAAGGCACTGGGATGTGCCGCAAAATCCAGAGTCTTTATATTTCCAGTACAGAAAATGGTGGAGATGATGATGATGTGTCTGATAAGTACAAGACTGGTTGTTCCATGTTAGTGCGTTTCGGCTTCAGCTGGCATACTTGAGCCTCAGTTGGCTACGAGCCTCGTCCAACATAGCTACCACAGCATTAGTACAGCCTGGCGAACAGGCTCATCCAGCATTGCTATCAGGTGTTAGCACGGACCGGCTTAAGGTGGAAACCCTTCAAAGTGAACTGCAGGGTTTTTTTTGAGTGTATATCATCTTTAATACCAGGGCCACAGCCACAGCTATCTGTTAGCATAGTGCTAACAGCATATCAGAGCCGTCAAAGTTTCAAACAGGCTTGTTTAAGTGGATTCCAACATTATTGGGTATGCTATATCTATAAAATGGCATGGTTTGATTTGGCCCATGCTAACAGATGAATTACGACTTCAGTGAGTTTGCTGGCATTAGCATTAGCCTCATACTTGTAGTGCAAGACTAAAGAGCAAAAAAGCGTGGTCCTGATGGAAAAAGAAATTGTGACCGCTCTGTGATCACCGGCCTTGGTGGACTGGACTATGACAAGCAGCTCTTCCTGATGACCCATGAAGTGGTAAAGAAAATATCTGGTACTTTATGTACTGGACAAGCCTTCCTACCAGTTTAACACAACTGGCCTTCATAGAGGCTCCTGTACAAAAGCCCTCTGCCAAAGCATTCTTGGGACCTTCAGTGGAAGGTTCTACATTGTTCTGCTCCCACTAATGGTTACAGTAAGTGTCTAAACTGAACGGCCATTATTCCATGTTTCATCCTTATTGTGTTTCCCACCACTTCTGATGGTCAGAGGCCCGGTTCCCCTGTTTGAGCTCCCGGGCCGAGCTCTCAGAGGGCTGAGCTTTTTGTTTAACCACATTCTGTTTATTTTCAGCCATCGGTGCTCTAAAGACAGATCTCTGCATGCAGACAGACAGACAGACAGATAGATAGATAGATAGATAGATAGACAGACAGACAGACAGATAGATAGACAGACAGACAGACAGACAGATAGACAGACAGACAGACAGACAGATAGATAGATAAATAGATAGATAGACAGACAGATAGATAGATAAATAGATTGATAGATAGACAGATAGATAGACAGACAGATAGATAGATAGATATATAGATAGATAGATAGATAGATAGACAGACAGACAGATAGACAGATAGATAGATAGATAGATAGATAGATAGATATATAGATAGATAGATAGACAGGCAGATAGATAAATGATACTGTTGCTTTTAGTTCTATTGATGTGTGGTGCGGCCATCTTGGATTTTGACCTCGGGATTGGTAAGGCTCTGGTAGGGACTAGCCAGAATGGCTTCATCAATTTGTAAATCTGATATTAAGGCTAGTAGCTGATCTCTGAATAGAAGTTTACAGAGATCTTGAATTTGAGTATTCTACCAGTCAAATTGAGTCCGGACTCGCTGGTGTGATTTCAGGATAAACAGCCTGCTATACGTCTTCATTTTCATACGTAAAGGAAGTATAAGCGAGACTCCCTTACCCTCTCCTCCTCACACCTATCCCCCTACCTGTCTGTGTCTAATGTACTACTAAGTGTAATGTAAGGACGCTCTCCTGGAGAGGTTCCTTTGCACGCTGATGTGATTTGACTTCAGCAAAACCGGAGACTCTTTTTTTGTTGTTGTTGTTTTAAAGGGGGGAGAGGACGACGAGGCTGGGGTTTTAATATCAGGTTGCGATGTGAATCAGCCATGCAGCACTTGAGAAATATGAATTCCAATAACGCAGAATTATTAAGAATCTGCCGGTTCCTGATAGCTTTGATTACTTTGGGGCAACGTTTTGGGCGTAAACAATTGAAATGTCTCCTCTTGTCCTTGGGGATCCCAACTTTGTCATTATCTCGTGTTGCCTGTGGTCTAACATTAATTTTCTTTCATAAAACAGACAGTAGACCCAAAATAACTTGATCTGGAACACAGTTTTTAAACAGACAGTGATTATATTTCCGATCGTTGGGCTTTTTTATTATTATTTTAATTTATTTATTTATGTATGTACTCATTTATGTATGTATTTGTTTATTTATTTGCCTCACTGGAACGATCCTAGCTAGCAGGGTCCTCCACTTTGCTCCGGTCTGGCTGCGTCTGATGCATTTCCATTAGGCCGGGACGGCGGCAGTGGCGGCTTTGCCCCCCTGATTAAAATGACTGGCCTGAGTGGGGCAGTTGTAACACATTGAGTGTAATTAAATGATGGTCGGCTGCATGGATGGCCAGGAGACGGTATTAGAGGCACTGCTTAATGCGAGCGGGCAAATCCAATTGGCGTATTGATCCGGCACTTACTGATCTCAGCAGCCTCACATTCTGACCTCCCTTTCATTCACAGACCATTACAGTCGCCTGGAAGAGATTTAGTGCTGAGAGAGAGAGAGAAGGGTAGAGAACATGTCGTAGAAGAAAAGAGAGCAGAGAAATAAACAGACTGGGAGATGCAGACTTTTGGTTGGCCTCTCTGTGCCCAGTTCTGATCGGGATCCTGCTGACCTCTGGCTGTGATGACCGAGGGGCTTCATCCAGACTCAGACTAACAGGAGCCGGTCAGAGCCGGGCATATCAATATCAGGCGTTTAGGGGCTTCATGAGGGTGCAGGGTCACCGAGGAGAAGTGTCCGAAAGAAACGTCTCTCATCGATTGAGATCAGTCAGAAGAGTTAGAGCCCCCACTCAGACACCATTACGCCAGATCTTCTCCAACTCATCAGCAGCACCTCTCTCAATTTCCTTTTCTTTTTTTTTAGGCCATTCAAGAGGGAAAAAACAGAACCAGTGATTTCTACTTAGTCAATACTGACTGTGGAGTGTATAGAGGTGGTCATTGGGGCTTCGTCTGAGGATATTCATGGCCTGATATCTTCCGTTAATGTGCTTAAGATTGTTTTTGAGGTTGATCAAAAGGGTAAACAAATGTGGGAGAGTTTATGGAGGTCATTATTTATTGCAGATGTTCATGTACTTACATCTCCTTTTTGTGTTTGAGTGTTTTTATGGAATAATAGATCCTGTTTTAGTGTACAAAAATGTTTCTGAGGATTTTTCTGGAGTGTTGTGAGGTTCTGCATGGCTCATTATCTTCTAGTATTGTGTAATATCTCCTGTTCTTGTGCATGGGAGTCTGTATTGAGGTTCTTCATGGAGTAATGTCTCATATTCTAGCGTATAGGAGTGTTTATAGAGGTTCTCCATGTAGTACACTGTTAAAAGTAGAAGATCCTTGTGGAACAGGGATCTTTGGAGGTACTTCAGTGTGACACTGTGGTGGAACCTTTAAAGGTACTGTTCTCAAAGGTTCCTCAAGGATCTTGTTCATTATCAGTGTGGAAATCAGTGTGTATTGAGGTTCTTCATGGACTAATATCTCCAACTGTTTATAGGAGTGTGTATTGAGGCTCCTGATGGACTACTATTTCATATTCTAGTGTATAGAAGTGTTTATTAAGGTTGTTTATGCACTAATATCTCATATTCCATTGTATAGGAGAATTAAATGAGGTTCTACATGGACTAATATTTTCCATTCTACTCTAGTATGTTATCTTCTAGTGTATATGCATGTTTATTGAGCGTCTCCGTGGACTAATATCTTTATTAAGGCTGTTTATGGACTATTTCTGCATATCCATTTATGTTATCAACTTATCGTACAACATATGGACATGACCCTGATCATTTTTGCTTAAAATGGTCTTATAATGCTAATGTAATCGATTATTTCTGGGGCGATTTGCTGTCCAAAAACAAATATTGTGTTGACAGGAGTTTGTCCAGTTATTCCCAGAAGATAGATAGATGGATGGACACATACATAACATGCTCATACACATGCCAAAACCAAACCCAATGAAGAACCGGTGAAAGCCTAAACAGCAGCCGCATAATGAATGGAAGGTGTTCGACTGGGGATAACCCCGGGGTGTCAAGTGATCTGTCTCTCTCTCTAATGCTATGAAATCTGTTAGACCACTGACAACCCACAGACAGCCCCTGTCCTTCAGAGCCAGCTGCAGGCAATTCACAACCACACACAACCACAATGTGCTGGAGACATCCCGAGTGTTTTGAGGAAATGCTGATGATTACAGAACGTAAAATATGATGTGAATTTGCAGATGAAAAGATGCAAAATATTAATTATTATAGCCCTTACTTTTGGCGATTTTTGGTTGGGATTGGTTTGGCCTATTTCAATGGCAACACACTTAATTTATATATATATATATATATATATATATATATATATATATATATATATATATATATATATATATATATATGGGTAGACCCAAATGTGGTACAAGTAAGTAAGTAAAAGACTGCCTGAATAAATGACAGAATAATCGAGATTGAGAGAGAGAGAGATTGAGAGAGATTAAGAGAGAGAGAGAGAGAGAGAGAGAGTTGTAAGTCAGGTCCATGTGCTGCCTGGTATCTGAAGAGTCTCACCTGCGGAAAGGGTCAAGCTGTAAGTGTGAGGCAGCAGAGCCAGGCTGGAGGGAGATTCATTCAGTCTGTGTCTTCTCTTTTCTCCTCACCTTTATCATTCTGCAGAGTGCAGCGAGGAGGGCAGCAGCGGTCAGAGCGAGCGGCTAAAGACAAGGGAGCTCAAGGAGGGTGGGCGAGAGAGATAGAGAATGCGCGAGAGTGAGAGAGAGAGTCCTAACGCTGCGCTTCATCTGGCTGAAGATTCTTCCTCCATTCTGTTCTCTCTGTTTGCTTTCCATCTGCAGCATCTCTCCACATCTGTACGGCCTGGCCTGACAGACAGACGCTGATTCAGCGAGCAAAGACGAACAGATGAGAAAACAGAGAGTGTGTGTGTGTGTGTGTGTGTGTGTGTGTGTGTTGTATCTTGGCAAGTCTTAAATCTAGGCGATACGCTATAAGACTACAAAGGTCTGCGCAAACCTCCTCACCCAGTGTTTCTTCTAAAAACAGTATTAATAAGCAGGATTGAGGGACGTTTATGGGTTCTTCAGTTTGAAACTGTGGAGAAACCTCTTAAGGTGCTCTGAGGAACCGTCAAGGAACCTTGTCTCCACTCCCAAAATGTTCCTGTGTGCAGGAACAGCCTGGATGTGAGAAAGAATTTGATTGCATTCAGCCATAAAAGCACCAGTAAGGTTGAACGATCACTTCTGCCATTCCAGCTCCTTCTAGATTTATTGGATGGAGGTCCAAGGATTTGCATTCCTTGGTGTTTGAGCATGGGACATCCCATTCTACTGATTTGGCAATCAGGGTTGTTCTATTAGAGGTATCAGGGTAGATGCAGCTAAACTAGCTAAATAGAGACACTTTCGGTACACAATAATCAAGCAGGTGTCCAAATACTTTTGTCCACATCACACAGCAATGGCCTTTCTCTTCCCTGTATGTCTCTGAGTGTGTGTTTGCATTTATGTGGTTGAGAGAACAGCTAATCGCCTCTGTGAGGTGTGTGTATGTGTGTGTGTGTGTGTGTGTATGTGTGTGTGTGTTTGCCTCCATTTATCACAGTTATCCAGTGCAGTGTTGACAAAGTGCCTCCATGTGTTGAGTTGAGTTGTGGATGGAGATAAAAATGAAGTTTCTCGCTCTCACGCACTCTCTCTCACTCTCGCGCACTCTCTCTCTCTCTCTCCCTCCTGCAGTGCATTGCGCTCTGCTTGCCCATTACACTCAGTGTCTACACGGCCTCAGAAATCATTCCTCAAATTCCTGAAAGCATGCAAGATTAATGTGCCATCTCGCGAGCCTCATATAAAACTGTATGAATGAACTTTAATATTAAATAGGTTTGCCTTTAGGAGATGAACCTCGTTCTGCTTATTCTTCCTCATCTCTCTCTCTCTCTCTCTCTTCCTCTCTCTCTCTCTCCCTCTGCTAGCTAAGCATTTGAGCGAGCGCCTGTAATGTCCTGTGATGAGTTATGGCTGTTATACTGTGAGCGCCGCTTTAATTTGTCCGACGTTCACGCTGCCATACGTTCAGAAACGCGGCTTTTGTGCCAAAAAAGAGTGGGGAAATTGCACGAAGGCAGCATGTCTGCCGTTTTCGGTCACACTTCATTTGTAGCCTTCTTCTCGGGGCTGACAAGGGGATGAGGAGAAGGCCGGGTTACAACGAGCTGCTAATTTAATTAGCTCTTCAGGTTCCGTAATGGTAAGAGTGTGACATTAGGAGGATCCTCCTTCATTAGCTGGAAATGGCGACCTTACAGGAACCTGAGAGATGCTTTGTTCTTCCTGAAAGAGCTGAGAGAGAGAGGAAGCTGGGCTTTTGGAAGCTATAGGGGGTGGGTAGGCTGTAGGGTCCATGTAAAAGGGCCTAAGGCCTATATGTGGGACCAAACTGTGCGATTGTAGGCCTACTGTAATGAGCTTTTAGACTCTGCAGTGGTGTTTGTATTGGTATGGACATGTTTACAGGGTGCGTGAGTTTGTTAGCTGGTAAATGGACAAAAGTATTGGGACACCTGCTTATTCATTGTTTCTCTACTGGCTTTCTGGATTTTGGAGAGCTGGATGATCACCACCCCACTCCATTGGTGGCTCAACGATTGAGTTCGACACCAGGGCAAAGTCGGGCCCTTGAGCAAGGTCTTTAACCCTTTCTGCCCCCCAATTGGCGCAGCAACAGTGTGCTCACTGACATTGTTCATAGACCTAAAGGGATAGTATAGTGGTGGTCACATAGATATGCTTGTCCATGCATTCCAATGTATCTTACAGAGATGTTGAGTGGATCCAGATGTGTATTCATGTATATTATGTATGTTAAGCAAAGGTGGGGGCTGATTTTCACCCCTTATGATTACATTTGGGACCCACATATGGGAACTGTACAACATATGACATGTGCTAGGCTATACAATCTTCTGTCTAGTGAGAGAGAACAGAGGGAAATGTTGGAGTGAGAGTCTCTCCACACTGTACTTTTGATTGTAATAAAATGTTTTATAATTTAAACGGTAAGACGGTGGCCATGAGGCTGAAAACCAGAACTACCAATGTAGGGTCCAACCCCAATGGTAAATAAGGTTGCCTTGTGATCCCAACTCCACACCACTTATACCCCTCTATAAGCCCACGCCTGACATTATTAGGCAGCATGGTGCCAATAGGTTCATAATGTTGATCTGCTCCAGAGAGTCCTGTTCTACTGGCAATACTTTTCTACTGGGACTAGACAAGCTGTGTGGGTTTGTGGGCATGCATTTGGTGGCTGGCTTTTCCTGTATCGGAGGAGGCATGTGTTAAGCCTGTACCCTCCAAATGTCTGAAGCATTGCGAGTGCTAGGGGAGCTTGGAACAGGTGGGATAATTTGCAGAACCAAATTATTTTGGGAGTTTGGAGATTTTGGAAATATTTTGGAATGTAGAAGCTGCTAGTTGTTTGAGGTGAAGGTGACATAGCACATGAGTCTCGAATCTGAACTTTCGCTAAAGCTTTCGTTGTCATTTCCTTAAAAAAAAAAAACATGACATAAACTTCCAGAAGTGCCTCCTCCAAAATGCCCTTTTGAAACACTCCTTGCCCTTTGCCAAAATCTGTGCACAGCTCTGCATGTGCACAATACATCATCAACACGATGCCCGCTGTGACGGCATGAAATTAAAAAACAGAAGGAAAAAGGCAGTGGACCTTGTCGACATGACCCAGACGCTCCAAGTTTAATACACGGTATACACTAATGAATAAACTTCCCCCGTTACATAACGAGCCACTTATACTGGATGATTCTGTTAATAAACTGAAGAGGACAAGCTGCACTCGTCTGTGATTGTTGCAGATTTTTTTCGCATGCTGTCAATAATGCACAGCAGTCGCATCTGTAATCAACTGAGAGTAAATAATTGCCGGTACACAGTGTTTACCAAAGTTTAGTACAAAGCCTGTGTGTCTGGAGGGACGGGGGAGAGGGGGTGGGGAGTGTGTGACTAACAAAGCGCTTAGTCATGGTGGGCCAGTGTTGTGTCACCCTTGTGAGGGAAATAATGGGCCGCATCAAAGTCATTTTGTCAGTCACAGCAGCACACAGTGCATCGTGAAAGGCTACCAGAGCACCACAGGAGTCATCATTACTCTACAATCTAGGTGCAATTAACTTATTCATTGCATAATCATTCATAGGTGGCATTTAGGATGCTATTGTTGTGGCAATAAAGCAACTGGAGGACTTTTCATTTCGAATGTACTCTGACTATGACTTTCCGTACATCAGGAAGTGCCTTTCTCACTCAGTAAATTTGTTATGTTTGTGGACACCCCTCCTAAAATATAGGCATTCAGCTTTTCTGCTTTAAGTTGCACCCATTGCTGACACAGATGCACAGCTTAAAATATTGCCTAGAGCTCTCTGGAGCAGATAAACATCATGAGCCTATTCTCACCATGCTGCCTAATAATGCCAGGCGTGGGCTTATAGAGGGGTATAAAGCCCCCCAGCATTGAGCTGTGGAGAAGTGGAAGAACTGGAGTGATTCTCTGGAGTGATGGATGGTGGAGCTCCAGCCAATACTTTTGGGACGAATTGGAGATGATGAGGTGGGGTGGTGATCACTAATGCCCTTATTGCTAAATGCAATCAAATCCTTACAGAAATGCTTCAAAATCCAAAAAGGTTAAGGCTCATCAATGCTTGATGTTAAATACAGTGAAATTACTCCATCAAAAGCTTCAAGGATACTCTTTTTTAAGACATGGTGATTGAGCAGGTGTCCAATTACTTTCACAATATAGTCTGTGTGTATATATGTATTTATATATGTTTTTTTATATATATTTACCAGTTCCCAAATGGCCAAAAAAGTCTCCTATTCCTTCCCCACAAGATGTTTCTACACACAAAAAAAGGTTTGGAAAGTTTGTTTGAAGTTTAGCGAGAAATATTGTTTAGCGAGATGTTTTGGTCCGAAAAAGATCTAATAGACGTTCTTCCCCTTCATTGCTGTCCTCTATTGAGTTTTTCTTGTCCAACACATTCCCACAAACGTTTAGTGGGGTTTAAATCTGAGATAATGTCATTTAAACCCCTCCTCAGCTCACTCCAGCCGTAGATGAGCAGGGTGGCATCTTGCTCATCGTCTTGTTGGCACATCAAGTCATTTTCTGGTGGTTATTTGATAGCAGCTCAGTCGCAATTGAGATTAAGATATTCCAAGTCAATTGAAATCAAAGTTATATGTGGGATAAGGAACAGGCCTGAAGCTCCAACGTCCTATAAAATCCAACTCTACCTCGTTCACCCGTCTGCAACAAGTCTGTGCAACCCTCCACCACCCTATCGCCTATCAGTCCTGGCTCCACATATCAGAGGAAGGACTGGCTTCCTACCACAAAGCAGAAGCCACCCAAGCTCCAGACCAAAACTCCTCAGACCAAGTTCAGCTTCCCATCATTTGCAGTCTTCTCCCTTCGTCATGCCAAGCTGGAGGCACTGTCCGAACTAGCAAACACATTCTAGAAGTATAAATGGAACTAATCTGCTTATTCCAAGTAATCCAATTATTTCATTCGTGGAAATTAAACTTACTTGAGGACTGGAGGAGTTTTTGAACGTCGTTGAACCTCCGCCTCGAGAACTCTCAAGCATCTTCAGCATTTAAATAGAATGTAAAAAATGTTTGAGATGTCTCGTTCGTTTCCACACGCTTGGGTTGTTAACTTGGACTTAAATACAGTAGATTCAAACTAACTACCACCTGCATCCGGGTCGCCACTCTTCTAGAACACTTCCAAAGAAGGCTAGGTGCCCTCAGACATCTCTCAGAGACATGCGAAATCTCCTGTCGCATCTTTTCAGCCCACCAGCCACGCACTCAGCCGTCAGGCAGGGACAAGAACACAAATCACTCAGCTTCAGCCAGTGCTGATATAGACCTCCGACTGAGCCCCCGCACGAGAGAAAGCAATACAGCCCTGCTATCCAATCTTTCCTCCGGAGACTCCTGCCTTTAGCGTCGGGCCTGGACTCTGAGTCATGAGGCACATGGCGCAAATTGCATTTGATCCCAGCCATACAACACATCTACACAGTGAGTTCTGAGTTTTAACCCATGGGTGTTTCGCCAACCGAATAGGCAGTTTAAGAACAAATGTCAATGTTCTTGTGAAGTGCTTCACAGTCGTTCCTCAGGAAACTAAACCAGCCTCGGGTCCCTGGATAGCTCTGCCCAGACGCTGGAGAAACGTTTAGAAAATCTTCCCTTTAGTAGCTGGTTTGCACGCACAATTTTCACTGCAATGCACCCCGGGCACCTTCCAGACATTTTGGTCTTCGCTTTGTATTGATCCGACAGCATCTTTTAACATTTCCAACGAGCCGAGATTCAAGGGCGTCGAGTTCAGCGTAGAGCAATCTGTGCAAGAAGTTCAAGCAAGGCCAAGCTAGAACAGGCCCGTCATTGTTAGCGTAAATCAGTAAAATGATCCTGGAAAACTCTCAATTTTTTGGGCTATGAAACTGGGCTGATAAAATTGACGTATCTAGACCACTTCTTTGTTACTTTTTTGAAAAATAAATGGCACGAAAGTCACCGACTACCTAAAACCCAGTTCTGGATGGGTTCTGGAACAACAGGATTGCTTGAACTCTTCCCGAAGTACTATGGTGATGCCCCACCACTTTTTGATTGAGTTCACATGGGTGGAATGGTGGGCCTTTGAGTGGGTTTGTCCATGTGTTATTTCTGGGATCCAACTGGTTTTCCAACTGGACCTCATCATTACAGCCTATCCCTAATCTCATATGGGGCCATCTAACCCTTCCTGGTCCCGCCACTGACCCTGAAAGAACCCTGATGGGAATCCGTACATGGAGCCGATATGAAACCCAGTGACAAAACCTTGTGATTCCCAATTGGGCTGACCATGAAGACAGGTCAACCTTCTCAGAACCATTTGACATCTCCTTGGCTGATGGGGGAACAGTGAAAATTGTTGAAATCAGTGCTCATGTATGAACTATATATATTCATTTTGGTATGTTGATGTTCTTCAAGTCTTCAATAGGTTATTAACTCTCACAGTCTGACAAAAATGGTTCTTTGTGGAACCAAAATGGGTTCCATCATGTAGCAACTGTTGTCATCCACTCCCACAATTTGCTACCCAACAGTCTTTTCCAATTATAACCTACTAGGTACACTATATGGACAAAAGTATTGGGACACTTATTGTTTCTTCTGAAATCTAGGGTATTAAAAAAAAAAAAAAGTTTTTCCAGCTTTTGTTGGAGTAACTGTCTTTACTGTCCAGGGAAGAAGACATTCTACTAGAGTTTAGAGGAGAATTGCTGTAAGGATTTGATTGCATTCAGTGTTAGTGAGGTTAGGATCCTTATGATCACCACCTCATCACCAACTCCCCAACTCGTCCCTGAAGTATTAGCTGGAGCACCGTCCATCATTCCAGAGAACACAGTTCTTCCACTGCTCCACAGCTCAATGCTGGGGGGCTTTATACCCCTCTGTAAGCTCACACCTGGCATTAGGCAGCATGGTGCCAATAGGTTCATGTTTACCTGCTCCAGAGAGTCCTATTCTATTGGCTCCTCTACAGGAATTAGATAGCTTGTCAGCAATGCATGTGACATAAAGTAGCTGAAGTAGCATTCATTAGAAGAGATATTTCCACAAACATTTGGACAAATAATGTAGGGCTTTTCTTAACTGATGATGTAACCAGTACTGGGAGGGTGAAGGTCAGCACACTGGTTAGTATTGGGCTGAGTAAGGGCAGATACCCACCCATCAGCCTGTCGGTCAGTTTGGAGGTGTGGCACCGCTCCTGAGCTAAAGGGTTAACCCAGCATGCCGTCAGAAGATCCACATTTGGCGTAGATCTTATCCGTATGCAGTACCTTTCACAAGCTATTACTTTCCGCGACAGCTGAAAGTGTGTCCTGTATTCTTTCCAGGTGAAAAACAATCAAGCGAATGAAATATTGTTTTCATGAATACAAATCATATGAAATTAAGCCTTCCCTGTGCATGTTACCAAAACGCCAGGCTCCAGGGGCCCAGAACTCGTTTCCAGCGGTAACGGAGCGGCAGGTATGGGACGCAGCGGAGTACCAGCAGCCCTCCTAGAAAATGAGATGTTTCCTCTCAAGGGAGCTTTAGCCTGTGTGCCAAAAATTCTGACTAAATAAATGAGAAAGTAGAAAGACTGTACAGGCCAATGTGTGTATGTGTGTGTGTGTGTGTGTGTGTGTGGGAGGGGGGCTGTCAGAACGAGTGGTGCGGATCGATGCTATGCATGCAGAGACAG
This sequence comes from Salminus brasiliensis, assembly GCF_030463535.1. NCBI lineage: Eukaryota > Metazoa > Chordata > Actinopteri > Characiformes > Bryconidae > Salminus > Salminus brasiliensis. The sequence goes on along the minus strand of NC_132896.1, from coordinate 33,088,646 downwards.
CCTGCCAAGTCAGACCAGACCAGAGATGGTCCACTTTAGCTTCCCTTTAGTTCCACTTCTTCTCTGACCAATTGTCTCTCTCGCTCTCTCTCTGTCTCTCTCTCTTTAAGTCTTCTGTGACTAACGACCCCTGCTCCCCACAGAGCAAGCAATATTTCATACCTACAGCACATACACTATGTGTCCAAATATTTGTGGACACCCCTCCTAATGAACGCATTGAGCTACTTATGTTGCACCCATTGCTGGAATGATGGACGATGCGGAGTTAGGGGTGGTGTGGGCTGGTGATCATCTAATATTCTGACCTCACTCATTTCTTTTTTGTCACTGAATGCAATCAGATCCTCACAGCAATGCTCCACAATCCACAAACAAAAGCCTTCTCTAGATAGTGGACATTAACTCCAATAAAAGCAGGATAAACTCCTTTTTTTTATACCCTTGATTTCAGAGGAAATGAAGAATGAGTAGTTGTCTCAATACTTTTGTCCATACAGTGTAGCTAAAACAGTGCTAAATGGATTTCTTTCTGCAGAGAAAATGGGACGCCGGACAACCTTGCAAGACCTATTAGACCATCAAAATTCCCATCCATCCTGTTTCAGTTCTGAGAACATCCACAGATGTTTTATGTCCATTCTTTCACAGTGAGAAGAGGACCTGTAGGTCCCGTAGAAAAGATGTGGAGCTGGTCGTAAAGCTTTGAGAAGAAGCTTTTACAAAGAACAATGGACAAATCAATCCAGTTGATTGATTCCAGACCCCAACACGCCCCATGGAATGTGTTTGGGAGGACTTTTGGGATGATGAGAAGCAGAAAACACTCTAACGTATGATGCCAGGCATACCCTGTGTGATTTTAGGTTGTTTTTCAGCCCAATTTGGTCGAAGCCGCATTAATTTAAGGATTGGTCAGAATTTTAGCTTGATTGACTGATGCTTGATGTGCAGTGTAAGAGGGGAAGTGATGTCTGACAAATTGCCCAAATAAGCTCTAAGTGAGCAGTTGACGTCAGAAATGTCTTCTCACAGTCTGAGCAATTTCGCCAGCCGATTTCTTGGCGTCACAGAATCGGAAATGTTTTGGACACTTCTACACATGCATGCATTTGGGTCATAGCTTCAAAATGGACAAACTGTATTGTTCACATCTTCCCAGCATTTGCTGGTCCATGAACACCTTCTATTTTTTTTAAATGGACCTTGGGTGGGGCTATTCTTTGGTAAAAGAACTTTGTAATAACACTTTCGCCCCGCTGGCGGCCCATAAGCTTTTTAAGGGGTCCAGACTGAAATTTGGAGGCATGGAAGCATCTCCCTGCAGATTTATGAAAGTGAGACTCCTGAGAAGAATGGAAGCTGCACGACAGGTAAAGGTGGATGCTCTGAACACTCAAACATCTTATATTAGAAGCCGTCGTACTAGTTATGCTGTAAATTTGATTGCATGCTGTACCTTCACTTTAGGAAAGCCCATTGGAGTATTTATTGCTGACTAAGCGCAGTTCTATGCTTGCTGTAATCACTTGCAGCACTTTTTTTAAAGGGGGACCCCGAGAGGTCACTAAAATGCCTCCTCCCCCCCAAACTGGGGCTATATTTGACACGGGTGGCTCCGTCTTGAAACCCAGATGGAGAGAGACCAAGCATAAGTGTAATGTTGCACCAAACTACTGCTTTAAAATCAGCGATCCCCATCACTGATGGTTACCCACCGTGCAAAAAGAAATGCCCCCATTAAGACTGAAAACTCAAGAAGAGCTCTGTGAGCTAACGGCCCCACGGAGACACGTGGCAAGTAGCATTATTCGAGCCGCGAGAGCAGGAGAGCTTTCTTAACAGGTCGTTAAGATGAGTCACTGCCCAGGCCTCGCTGGCTTAAACGCCGAACGCAGTGAATAGGCAGTTTAAGAATGTGCACAAATGTCAACGCTCTTGTGAAGTGCTTCACAGTCGTTCCTCAGCAAACAAACCAGCCTCGGGTCCCCAGCGCTGCCCAGAAGCTGGAGAAGGCTCGTTTAGAAAATCTTCCCTTCAGTAGCCGATCTACACACAGCCTTCGCTGCCAGACACCTCGGGAACCTTTCAGACGTTTTAGTTTTCGCTCCGTATTGATCCAGCAGTGTCTTTTTTAACATCGCCAACAAGCAGGAATTCAGTGGTGTTGGGTTTGTGCTTGAGTTTGCAGTGCAAGAGTTCAAACAAGGCCAGGCTAGGTAGGTCTGTCATTGTTCTCGCAAATCAGCCAAACATTTCGCCTCGTTAAGAACAAATGCGAGTGAGCCACAGGTAACCTTGAGTCCTCCCAGCGCTCTGAAGACTCTCTCCAAACCCAAGGACGCCCTCTGCATTAGCGTAACGCTCTTTAAAAACATTGCGACTGTGATCCACCAGGAGGCCGGCGGGGTGTGCTGGAGCTCGCTGGAGCTTGACGTGAGTAAACGGAGCGAGAGAAGAAATGAACCTGCTGTGTGTAATGGCTCGCATGCCCACGCACTGCTCGACGCGACATGTCGCACCATACGCCATGGAGAGAAGGTAATGTATGTTTAGAGGATGCTGGAATAAACGATTGCAGACTGGGGTTGGAGAACGGTGTAATTTTCCTGTTGTTACAACGACATCAGTCACGTCTGCTGGTTGTTCTCCTCAGACTGCTGTGATTGTGTTGATTGTAGACGTCGACACTACAGAAAACGAACAATTTGGGGCTTACTGCCGCTCAGCCAGAGACCTGGAGCCAGAGACCTTTTCACAGGCAGCTACAGAGAATTCTTCATATTCAGCAACTGTAGTACAATTACAACTACACCATATGGACAAAAGTATTGGGACACCTGCTCCGTCATTGTTTCTTCTGAAATAAAGGGTGTTAAAAATAGTTGATCTTGCTTTTGTTGGAGTAACTGTCTTTACTGTCCAGAGAAGAAGACATTCTACTAGATTTTGGAGGTGCATTGCTGTGAGGATTTGATTGCATTTAGTGACAAGAGCATTAGTGAGGTCGTTGGAGCACCATCTTTCAGAGAACACAGTTCCGGTGCTCCACAGCTCAATGCTGGGGGGCTTTATACCTCTCTAGTCCATGCCTGGCATTAGGCAGCATGGTGCCAATAGGTTCATGTTTATCCACAAGATAGTCCCGAACTTTTCTACAGTGACTAGACAGAATATATCTATATATATATATATATATATATATATATATATATATATATATATATATATATATATATATATTCCAAGAGTAACTTTGGAGCATTTCCATC